>NW_027394521.1:0-22497 GCF_049309525.1 Garra rufa | reverse complement strand
TAAAGTGCCTGTAGCAATATACTGTAGTCCATGCAGTCTCTTCTAATGAATCTTTCAGCCTTCCCTTCATGTATTGAATGTCATTAATATGACCAAATGTCGCATCTTGATTAAAACACTCATGGTAATTATGTGTATTGTTTACACAATTAAATGGTGTATTTACCAAACATTCCTAATAAAGAATATTTACCATACTTTATTATCCAATACTTTGTGCTACATCATAAAGACAGCTAAAGTAGCCTATTAAGACAAATGATATTCAAGAGAAATAAAAATGGGTTATGTTAAAACCATATTATTTTAACCAGATGAAGCCTCCCAAATGCATGCATGGTTAAATGTCTTGAGCATCATAGAATCACATTCAGTTTCCTGCTCATCATCAGAGCTCTCTTGGTTTTCTTCCTCTTGCTTGCTTATCCATATCCCTATCTTAATAATCTCCTTCCATGTCATGAACAATTTGAAGTTGTTATCCAGCACACTACAGTACAACTGACGGACAAAAGACATGTGACCAATTTAAATCATATCACTTTATTGTCACAATACCATGATCACAAGTGTACAGGTGGTGACATTTTTTTGTGAAAACTGCAGCATGAAAGTATAGACAACAAATGCTCAATGCAGGCAACACACACATATAAGGGACTCAATACAGGTAGAGAACAATAAGGTAAATAGTATGCTATACAGAGAGCATGAAATTAAAACAATAATCACAGTACGCATACCTTTGCAGCGCAGTGTGGAATGAATCATTTCAAACAGAATGTCATGGTGCAGAATAATAGCGAGTTAGAGTCCAGACAGTGCAACTGATAGAGAGCAGTGCATATGAGCTTGATGTGCTGTGTATTGTTTCTGGTATAAGTTCAGTGCAGTCTAATTGCCTGTGGAAAAATGTGTCTGCTGGTGCAGGTTCTGCAATAACTTCTGCCTGATGGTAACGATGAGAGTAATCCATGGCTCTGGTGGCTGGAGTCTCTGATGGTCCTCTGTGCTTTCCTCACACACCAACTGATGTAAATATCCTGGAGGGACATAACATGTATTTAGGGTGTTGTAAATTAATAAACAATATATATCTTTATTTTTAATTGTTGCATTGGACTTACCATTGATTCTTGTTGGAGATATGAGCCAAATGGATCCCTTCACAACTATTTTGCAGTTGTCATTTGTGAAGTTTACTTTTACGGGCCGTAACATCTGAGCTGTCACAGTAGAGTTGTTCAGGAATGCAGTCTTCATCGCAGTTTACTGGCGGTTTCAGGCTGCAATGCTGCATCTGGTGGCCATTGAATTGATATCGTCAACTGGCTTCACCCTCCTTCAAACAAACAAAACAATAAGTCAACAATAATTCCAGAGAAATAGTGTTGATGAATAGGTGCAGGTGTCAGTACTCACCATATTTGGCCAATCCTGCCCAAATTCCAGAGATGATAGCACAGTTGATTTGCCAATTCTAGGAGCTATAAAAAAAAAAAAAAGTGCATGTGAAAAATGGTAACGGCTGTCTTTTGAGAAATTAACATCAATTGCTATACCCCATATAACCCTAACCCCAACCCATATAACTACATTGCTTGAATACATACATACCAGTAGAAATGTGCAAATTTTCAGCTCAGTGTTTGGGCACAAGAAGACCATGTTCATTCCTCATTCATCAGGATTGGATTGCCGGGACTGATTTTCTTTTCTTTTTTTGGTCTTCATCTTTAAAACAATACAATATTTATTGACCCAATTTTTTTTAGTATTATTGTTGTTTAAACATATTGTGGCGGGAGTCCCGAGGCACAATCAGCGTCGCCCTGGCAACTCACGCCAAACACCTGGACCTCATCACCACGGACCAATCGTTCACGGACGCCGCCCCTACAAAAGCCGGTTGCTCACCACAGATCACTGAGAAACTATCTCCGATGAGGTTGAAGCTTACCTGCTCTCTGCTCTCATTTCCCCCTACAGATTCGCCGTGAACGATTGGCCACCGTCACTTCTGGACACCGCCACCACCGCGAACTCACCTTCAAGCACCTACCCGTTTGCTTGCACCTTCCTGGGGAATTCTGCACGACAAGGACTTCACCTCTCACGGAGCACCGACGCACATTCACCTGCCACTTCACCGTTTCACTTAAGTCTGTTCAATAAACTCACCCTCCGGGGCTCAACTAAAAGTCTTGTCTTGTCGTGCTGTTCCCCGCCCGGCCACAAGGTGGTGGAGAATGCGGGCAAGTTTCCGGGGCTGAGAACACCGACGAGCAAGACTCACTGTTTGTTTACACCGCCATCTTGCCCCCATTCACTTCCGGTTCTGTTTTTTTCAGGGCGCGCCGCTCCCCGAGATCATGGAAGAACTGGTCAAACAACTCACCGAGGTTAGCGTCCGCCAGCAGCAATGCTTTGAACTGTTGACGGAGCAACATGGACAGATTCAAGGATATTTGGCAGAACTACGTGCCCCGGCTGCTCACACCGTCCCGCTGCCGGACCCCCGCGCCGCCGCCGCTCGACTACTACCTAAACTGACCGCAGATGATGATATTGAGGCTTACCTCAAAATGTTTGAGTCTGTCGCTCGCACAGAGGGTTGGGCGAGAGGAATTTGGGCGGAGATATTGGCGCCGCTGCTTTCTGGTGAGGCCCAACGGGCGTATTTTTCATTGCCAGCAGCAGCACAAAATAACTATAGTGAATTAAAGAGAGAAATTTTAGGGCGTTTGGGGCTTTCAGCCGTTGCGGCTGCACAGCGTTTTCATGACTGGGAGTTTAAAGCACGGTTGCCAATTCGCGCTCAAATAGCCGATCTGATGCGGTTAGCAGAGCATTGGTTACTAGAGAACTCGCCATCTCCGGCCCAGGTAGTCGAGAAAGTAGTAGTCGACCGGGTGCTGAGAGCGCTACCGCGTTCAATGAAGCAGGCGGCCGGGATGAAGGGTCCAAGAACTCTAGCCGAGCTGGTTGACGCCGTGGAGCTGGCGGACGCAGCCTTCCACCGGGAGGCCGGGGAGCGAGCGCCGCCTTTCCCCCGGAGGGTGAACCAGGAGCGACGCACGCCAGAGGCGCACCCCCGCGCAGTATACAGACCGCCCAGTCCCCGCGACGAGCCAATGCCCACCGATCCACCATCACCGACCCCCAAAGCCTGGATGACCGGCTGCGTGGTGCACCGGGAAACGCCACCAGGAGCCCCCACGACCTTCGTCATGATTCGAGGACGACGGTATCGGGCCCTCCTCGACTCCGGAAGTTCAGTCTCCCTCGCCAGGCCCGGACCCCTAGAACCCCGGCCAGCCCCCAAGTCAACGATGCCTATCACGTGTGTCCACGGTGACACCCGTCAGGTACCTACAAGTCTACTTACCTTTCGTAGGGATGGAAAAGCCTGGACCCTGGAAGTCGGAGTCGTAAGCGACCTGCCGGTCCCATTGCTGTTGGGGCGCGACTGGCCGGGGTTGGAGGCTGCCCTCGCCGAAGCTGCCCGGTCCCCTCGTCCTCGGCACCACCAGCATCGGCCGCCGTCGCGGGGATCTCGAGGCCATACCAACCTGTTGACAACCGACAGTGGGAGAGATGGTGAGTCCCCCTCCCGTAATACTAACCTCTTCCATGATGTCTTCCGGCAGGTTACGGGCGGGGGAGACTTTGGCCGCGCCCAGAAGGAGGACGACCGGCTGAAGCACTGTTGGCGACAGGTCCGCATCCTGGAGGGAAAGGAAGTCCTCCCGGCACCTCACCCTCTCCCATATTTCGTCGTCCAGAACGGTCTGCTATACTGCGTCGCGGAGCGACGGGGGGAGGTCAAACACCTGCTGGTCGTCCCAAAGACCAAGACGGAGCTGGTCCTAGAGTTGGCACATTCGCACCCCATGGCTGGTCACCTGGGAGCCCAAAACACGACGCAACGGATTCGGGATCGATTCCACTGGCCCGGCCTGGAGGCCGAGGTCAGGAGGTTTTGCCAGGCCTGCCCTACGTGCCAGCGCACGTCACCCAGAAAACCTCCCCCCAGCCCGCTGATTCCATTACCCATCATCGGGGTGCCCTTTGAGCGAATCGGGATGGACATCGTGGGGCCGTTGCCGAGGTCTGGCCGGGGACACGAGCACATCCTCGTTATCGTGGACTACGCCACCCGGTACCCAGAAGCAGTCCCCCTCCGCCAAGCCACCGCCAAAGCCATCGCTCGCGAGCTGTTCCTGCTCTCCAGCCGGGTGGGTCTACCGTCGGAGATACTGACCGACCAGGGAACCCCCTTTATGTCCCGGCTAATGGCTGACCTCTGCCGGCTGCTGAAGGTAAAGCAAGTGAGGACCTCGGTCTACCACCCCCAGACCGACGGGCTCGTCGAGAGGTTCAACCAGACCTTAAAACAGATGTTGCGACGGGTGGCCGCCGAAGACAAAAAGGACTGGGATCTGCTCTTGCCTTATGTGCTGTTCGGCATCCGGGAGGTACCACAGGCCTCCACAGGGTTCACTCCCTTCGAACTCCTCTTCGGCCGGCAACCCCGTGGCCTCCTCGACGTAGCCCGAGAAGCCTGGGAGCAGCAGCCGGCAGTCTACCGGACCGTCGTCGAGCACGTCCGAGACATGCGGGAGAAGATCGACCGGGTCATGCCGTTAGTCCGGGAACACCTGGTGAAATCCCAACAGGCCCAGCAACGTCTCTACAACCGGGCGGCCCAACCGCGGGAGTTCCAACCTGGAGATAGGGTGATGGTCCTGGTCCCCAACGCAGCCTGCAAGTTCTTGGCCCAGTGGCAGGGGCCCTACACGGTTGAGGAGCGAGTGGGCCCAGTTAACTACCGGGTAAGACAACCCGGCCGAAGAAGAGTAAACCAATTATATCACGTTAACCTGTTGAAGAAGTGGATCGGGGACCGGGACCAGCTCGCCGCCCTCGCCTCCCAAGATCCCGCGGTTGTAGATGTCAATCCCAACCTGTCAGCCACACAGAAGACGGAGCTGCGGCACCTGGTCGGTCAGTTCCTGGACGTCTTCTCCGACAGCCCCGGCCAGACTAATGTCCTAAGCCACGACATCTGCACCCCTCCGGGCGTCCTCGTCCGGCAACGGCCCTACCGAGTCCCAGAGGCCCGCCGGCAGGCTATAGAGGCGGAAGTCCAAAAGATGCTCAAGCTGGGGGTAATAGAACCATCACGGAGCCCGTGGTCCAGCCCGATTGTCCTGGTCCCGAAGCCCGACGGCACCCTGAGGTTCTGTAATGACTACCGACGCCTAAACGACATCTCCGACTTTGACAGCTACCCCATGCCCCGAGTGGATGAGCTCCTGGAACGGTTGGGGAGGGCTCGGTACATCACAACACTCGACCTCACCAAAGGCTACTGGCAAGTCCCCCTCTCGGCCGACGCCAAGCCCAAAACGGCCTTCTCGACGCCCTCGGGGCACTGGCAGTACCGGGTTCTCCCCTTTGGCCTGCATGGGGCCCCCGCCACCTTTCAACGACTAATGGATGTAATCCTCCGTCCCCATCAGGCCTATGCCGCAGCGTACCTCGACGACGTGGTCATCCACTCGGAGGCGTGGGAAGACCACCTGGAGCGGCTGCGCAGGGTGCTGTTGGAGCTTCGCCGGGCTGGACTAACCGCCAACCCCCGCAAATGCCACCTAGCCATGAACGAAGGCAGGTACCTCGGCTTCAAAGTGGGAAGAGGACTCATCCGGCCTCAGGAGGACAAGGTCAAAGCCATTATGGATGCCCCTAAGCCATCCACCAAGTCGCAGGTACGTGCCTTCTTGGGGTTGGCGGGTTATTATCGGTGCTTTATCCCCGGCTTTTCCTCTATAGCCGCCCCTCTGACAGACCTGACCAGGAAGGGACAGCCAGAGCGGATCCGTTGGTCTGGGGAAACCGAGGAGGCCTTCCGGCGCATCAAGGAGGCCCTGACCACCGAGCCCGTCCTGCGTGCCCCAGACTTCAACTGTCCCTTCCTGCTCCAAACGGATGCCTCCGACACGGGATTGGGGGCCGTGCTCTCCCAGGTCCAGGAGGGAGAGGAGCATCCGATTGTGTACATCAGCCGGAAGCTGTCCAAGGCCGAGCGCAACTACGCCGCGGTAGAAAAAGAAGCTCTCGCCATCAAGTGGGCAGTCCTGGAGCTGAGGTACTATTTATTAGGTCGACATTTTACACTGTTTACAGATCATGCACCGCTACAGTGGATGGCCCGGGCCAAAGACACTAACGCCCGGGTCACGAGGTGGTTCCTCTCGCTCCAGGACTTCCACTTCGATGTGCGCCACCGGGCCGGATCCAGCAACTCCAACGCTGACGGACTCTCTCGGTCTTGGGCAGCGTATGCAGGTCTGTCAGGGGTCATTCCCCTCCCACCCCCTGTCTCCCCTTTTGTTTCTGCCACCAGGACCAGGACGTCGCTTGGGGGGGGGAGTGTGGCGGGAGTCCCGAGGCACAATCAGCGTCGCCCTGGCAACTCACGCCAAACACCTGGACCTCATCACCACGGACCAATCGTTCACGGACGCCGCCCCTACAAAAGCCGGTTGCTCACCACAGATCACTGAGAAACTATCTCCGATGAGGTTGAAGCTTACCTGCTCTCTGCTCTCATTTCCCCCTACAGATTCGCCGTGAACGATTGGCCACCGTCACTTCTGGACACCGCCACCACCGCGAACTCACCTTCAAGCACCTACCCGTTTGCTTGCACCTTCCTGGGGAATTCTGCACGACAAGGACTTCACCTCTCACGGAGCACCGACGCACATTCACCTGCCACTTCACCGTTTCACTTAAGTCTGTTCAATAAACTCACCCTCCGGGGCTCAACTAAAAGTCTTGTCTTGTCGTGCTGTTCCCCGCCCGGCCACAATATAAATTAAGCAGTTACAATTATATACTTCAAGCTCAAGTTCCCTGGCAACTCTAGCAGGCTCCTGAGTTCATCTGTATGCATCAGATTCAGAGTCTGAGAAAAGGCCATCATGCAAACTCTAAGCTTCTATTTTTCAACAGAGCACAAAATAATGTGTTAAGTGAGGGAGTAAAGAAATAAGATGAAGAGAAATAAGCAGAATTGTGTAAGTTTAACAGAATGAGAAGCAAGCAGCATTAGAAAAAAAAAAATTATTTAACAGCAAACTAAAATGAATTATTTTAAATATGATTACCTGCTGATGGTTTTGTTGTAAGCAGTTTAAAGGCCTCTTCACACCAAGGATGAGTCCACACTGCAGCTATTTGACATAAAATGACACAGAAACAATATGGTTGGAATCTCTTTCAGAATTTTTTTTTCCAGATGTTGAACAATGAAAACATTGACAGCCAATCAAAATCCACCACACAAATAGCCTGAGCATTTAAATGCAGACAACATAACTGCAGCATACGCTTATGATAAAAAGAATGTTATTTTCTGTTAGTGTGAAAAATAAACAATTAAAATAGTCATTATAATTCTTGCTCTTGGTGTGAACAGCTTTAAGTGATCTGATTTGGCCAAATTAACTGAAGGTCTGATTTCTCACACGACAAGTTAGAGATAGGAGTGAGTGTTGACTAGAAGAGAAATTTAAAAAAAATAATCAGTAGACATGTAAGGCTTGGTAAATTGTATGAATTATTAATACTTCGACATGACACTTTGTTGGTTGTTGTTTCTGATGGGGCTGTAGGGTATGTACAGATGCTGTGCAAAATGTAACTGCAGTACAGTTCAGTCCAGGTGCTCAGACCAACATTGACATACCATTGGAATGTTTGCCTTTGCTTTTGGTCTTTTCCAGAAATGCACAACATGGCCCAATTCAAATCCCATGACAGGCCTTCCTTTGGTCTTCCCTTTACCCTGAAACAAAGAGAAATACACACATGTTGAGACAATGTGTTAAACAAAATCTGTGACCAAAATATTTGAGAGGAAGGACTGTAAGGAAAGGTATTATTAACACTAACAATAAGGATGCGTTGATTAAAGCAAATCAGTTATAGCTAAATGTCTTCAACATTACTGTGAAAGATTGAATCATAGAAGGACTTTTCAGCCTCTTTCACAGCTTCTTCAAGATCAGCATTGGGAGCTTTGAGTTCAAGTTCCCTGTTCATTCTAGCAGCTTTCTGACAGAATTGGTCAAAATTATGAGATTTTAAAAATGTCATGATGAACCACAGAAAGAGAGAGAGAGCAAAACTATGTGTACATTAATTATGGATTACAGTTCATACAGTGATGGCTTTTACCAGAGATGGCTTCTTAAAAGAGCTGCTGGAGTAGGTGATCTGACATAACTGCAAGACAGAAACAAATACTGAATTACAATTCACAAAAAACATTTAAAAGTGTGGTAGGCATTGTGGTTACTGTGCTTTACAAATAGTACACCGTAAAATCACAGTTACAATAGTAAAACTACGGTTACTGTGGTAAAACCATAGTAAGAGTTGTGTTTACTGTGCTTATACTAATAATAATATAGTAAAACTACAGTCACAGTGGTAAAACCATAGTTAGAGTTGTGTTTACTGTGTTTATACTAAAAATACTATAGTAAAACTACAGTCACAGTGGTAAAACCATAGTTAGAGTTGTGTTTACTGTGTTTATACTAAAAATACTATAGTAAAACTACAGTCACAGTGGTAAAACCATAGTTAGAGTTGTGTTTACTGTGCATATACTACAAATACTATAGTAAAACTACAGTTACAGTGGTAAAACCATAGTAAGAGTTGTGTTTACTGTGCTTATACTAAAAATACTATAGTAAAACTACAGTTACAGTGGTAAAACCATAGTTAGAGTTGTGTTTACTGTGCATATACTACAAATACTATAGTAAAACTACAGTTACAGTGGTAAAACCATAGTAAGTGTTGTGTTTACTGTGCTTATACTAAAAATACTATAGTAAAACTACAGTTACAGTGGTAAAACCATAGTTAGAGTTGTGTTTACTGTGTTTATACTAAAAATACTATAGTAAAACTACAGTCACAGTGGTAAAACCATAGTAAGAGTTGTGTTTACTGTGCTTATACTAAAAATACTATAGTAAAACTACAGTTACAGTGGTAAAACCATAGTTAGAGTTGTGTTTACTGTGCATATACTACAAATACTATAGTAAAACTACAGTTACAGTGGTAAAACCATAGTAAGTGTTGTGTTTTCTGTGCTTATACTAAAAATACTATAGTAAAACTACAGTTACAGTGGTAAAACCATAGTTAGAGTTGTGTTTACTGTGTTTATACTAAAAATACTATAGTAAAACTACAGTCACAGTGGTAAAACCATAGTTAGAGTTGTGTTTACTGTGCTTATACTAAAAATACTATAGTAAAACTACAGTCACAGTGGTAAAACCATAGTTAGAGTTGTGTTTACTGTGTTTATACTAAAAATACTATAGTAAAACTACAGTCACAGTGGTAAAACCATAGTTAGAGTTGTGTTTACTGTGTTTATACTAAAAATACTATAGTAAAACTACAGTTACAGTGGTAAAACCATAGTTAGAGTTGTGTTTACTGTGCTTATACTAAAAATACTATAGTAAAACTACAGTTACAGTGGTAAAACCATAGTTAGAGTTGTGTTTACTGTGCATATACTACAAATACTATAGTAAAACTACAGTTACAGTGGTAAAACCATAGTTAGAGTTGTGTTTACTGTGCATATACTACAAATACTATAGTAAAACTACAGTTACAGTGGTAAAACCATAGTAAGAGTTGTGTTTTCTGTGCTTATACTAAAAATACTATAGTAAAACTACAGTTACAGTGGTAAAACCATAGTTAGAGTTGTGTTTACTGTGTTTATACTAAAAATACTATAGTAAAACTACAGTTACAGTGGTAAAACCATAGTTAGAGTTGTGTTTACTGTGCATATACTACAAATACTATAGTAAAACTACAGTCACAGTGGTAAAACCATAGTAAGTGTTGTGTTTACTGTGCTTATACTAAAAATACTATAGTAAAACTACGGTTACAGTGGTAAAACCATAGTAAGTGTTGTGTTTACTGTGTTTATACTAAAAATACTATAGTAAAACTACAGTTACAGTGGTAAAACCATAGTAAGTGTTGTGTTTACTGTGCTTATACTACAAATACTATAGTAAAACTACGGTTACAGTGGTAAAACCATAGTAAGTTAGTGGTTAGTGTGCATATCCTACAAATACTATAGTAAAACTACGGTTACAGTGGTAAAACCATAGTAAGTGTTGTGTTTACTGTGCTTATACTAGAAATACTATTGTAAAACTACGGTTACAGTGGTAAAACCATAGTAAGTTAGTGGTTAGTGTGCATATCCTACAAATACTATAGTAAAACTACAGTTACAGTGGTAATGCTTAGGCTAATGTCAATCGTAGGCTAACGTTAGCAGCCGTGCTAACTATTCCACTAAGCTTCCGTTTTAACACATGACCCCATGAAAGTGATGTAGAAACACTGAAATAATTAAAATAATGAAAAGATTGTCGCGGTCACTTACCTGCTTGAAGATGTACACGTATCAGGTGAACTGGTCGAACTGAGCCTCGCTGGTGACGTAATTGCCGTAGAAGATGCTGCGTGGTATTTGTACGCAACTGCTCTCCATCGAAGTTAAAGGATAAATCCAGACGAGACGTGTGTCTTTGGCACCTTAAAAATGTGGAATTAACAAGTTTAATACAAACGTTTTGTATGCTGAGAAGACCGAGCACTGTTTAATTTGCTTTCTAACCTTTAATAAACGTGTATTTAAAACGGAGGAAAACAATACACATTAGCGCCTCTAGTGGACGGTTCACCCGAAAAGTGCAGCCAAATGTACCTGGAGATACGTATTTCAGGTTCTGCAGAAATGTAGGCAGAGTCACGTATTGCCAATGAGCCTGGGTTGTACCTATCTGTACAATTTTTGTGTGGATATTGCTTTGCTGGTGACTCCTGTTATAAGACATCACTCTTAAGCACTACATAACTAAGAATCAATAAGGAAGACGGTGCCCAGTTGGCACATGCATTCACAGTAACCCTCTGCTAGTTTGGATTTTAAGTTTACAGAATTGAAAGGGTTAGACTTTAAAATCAACACACAGACACATACACACAAAATATAAAATGTTGCCATCCAGTTTCATTTGTTAACATTAACTATATTAGTTAACATGACCAATAAATAAATAGCATTTATTAATGTTAATTAATATTAAGCTAAAAAAAGTATTTATATATAGTTTATGTACTGTGAATTAACATGAACACAGTTAATGTGGGTGTACAGCAATACACAATAAAGTGTTCTATAAACGCTTCATTCCTTCAAAATATCTTTAAAAATCAAGTTGAGTATTTTAATGGGGCGATATATATATAACTGATCTTAAAATGATGGTTTTCAGATGTTTTGAACAGATAACAGCAAAGTTTTTGTTGTCAAAGTTTGTCTTGAAATTTTTAATTATTATAATTTTATATTTAATAAATAACACTATGAAAATATTGTCTACAATGAAGATAAATCACTCATGCTTAAAAGTTGTATTTTTCTTAATCTTTTGCTATGTGACTGAATAGGACAAGTTCATGGTATAGTTCAGTAAAAAATAAATAAAAAACAACAACTGCAAAATACAAACAATGAAAGACTTAATGACCCTTTATATTTTCTCAAAATATCAGACACTCAAAGATCAGACATATTTATGTAATTAAAGTACGTATATGTGCATTTCTAACTCAAAGATGGTCTGTAGCATGGCTCTCTACTCTGTCACCCTCTCTGCCTCTCACCCCTCCCCCCTGCAATAATGAGCTTCTCTCAGCCTGACTGAACGCACATACATACAGTAGAGACATTCACCCAGAGTGACAGCAGGTTTCTGATTTCGTTTTTTAATTTTCATTAATTCATTGAAGCTTGTAGAAAATTTATATTAACACCACTTGCTCAGAATGATTAGATCTCTGTGTGAAAAAAGTTGTAAAGAGTTTGGATGCTGCACTTTAAAGATATAAATAAAATGACGGTTATGTTTTTTACTACATCTTTAAAAAATTACCACGTCAACACCATTCAAGATATCCAAAATCCGCTCGCAATTTAACATCTTCAGAATCTTCTCTTCATGTTAAAAAAGTTTGGTGTGAATAGCTGGTTGTTCTTAGAAGAAGTGTGAATTTGTTTACAGCCTGATTTTTCCAAAAAAACACATTCAAATGGAAATAGCCGGCTTCCTGTTGGTCTTAGCTAATGAGTTTAATTTAGAAAGTTGTCCAGATTGATGAGAACAATATATGTACAGAGTTTGGTGACTGTAGGAAAAACTAACCCCCCAACTTTTGTCAAAAGATGGCGCTATAGAGTGCCTGCTCCACGCCCATTTATGACCTTTTGCCAGTGTCTAACTATCATTAATATTGATGTGTGTGTTGAGTTTCATGAAATTCTTAGCATGTTATCTGCCTCGAAAAGACAGGAATCTAATTTTAAAGTTTGAGACGTTGCCATGGCAACAGCATTTGATTTATCATCGACCCCTTTACATATTCTTATCAGCCGTGTTTTGACATGATTTTGATGAAGTTTAAAGAAAATCAAGTAAAATTAAGAGGCTGATTTCAAAGCATTTTGAAAATGACACGCTTCCTGCTGCCAGTTGGTGGCGCTATAACTTTGACTCATAATAGTCACATTTATGGAATCGGCATCATACAACGAACAATCTGGTGAAGTTTCATCAGAATCAGGCAATGTGTGCAACAGTTATTAGACACTTCCTGTTTCTCATTTCTCGCCATAACTTTGTCGCCTTGCCACGGCCAAACCGTTCGAGATATCAAAAATCCCCTCGCAATTTAGCGTCCCCAATGTCTTGAGATCATGCTGACCGAGTTTGGTGACAATCCTATCGAAACCCTGGGAGGAGTACGTTAAATTCCAGAGCATGCGCTTTTTACACAGCCCTAAATATCTCACTTCCTGTTGCGTGGAGAAAATGACATAGAGTACAAAAGTTGTTCAGCTCAATGAGTTCTATATGTGTACCGAGTTTCATATGTGTACGTTCAAGTATGTGTGCTATATGGCCCTCAAAATTCCAGGGGGCGCTGTAGAGTCCCCTTGCCACGTCCCGGTACCAGCCTCTGTGGCGTCCTGATGGCCGCAGATTCCGACGTCTGTGCAAATTTTCAAGAGTTTTTGAGTATGTTAAGACCCCCTTAAGTGCCCGGAAGGTTAACAAAAAAAAAAAAAAAAAAAAAAAATAAGAATCCTTAGAAGAACAATAGGGCCTTCGCCCTTTTGGGCTCGGGCCCTAATAATAACCCTTAGAAGAACAATAGGGCCTTCGCCCTTTTGGGCTCGGGCCCTAATAAACGGAGCAATTCCAATAGGGTCCTCGCACTGTAGTGCTCGGGCCCTAATAATAATAAACGGAGCAATTCCAATAGGGTCCTCGCACTGTAGTGCTCGGGCCCTAATAATAATAAACGGAGCAGATTCAATAGGGTCCTCACACCATCGGTGCTCGGGCCCTAATACTAATAATAAACGGAGCAGATCCAATAGGGTCCTCACACCATCGGTGCTCGGGCCCTAATAAGAATCCTTAGAAGAACAATAGGGCCTTCGCCCTTTTGGGCTCGGGCCCTAATAAGAATCCTTAGAAGAACAATAGGGCCTTCGCCCTTTTGGGCTCGGGCCCTAATAATAAACGGAGCAATTCCAATAGGGTCCTCGCACTGTAGTGCTCGGGCCCTAATAAACGGAGCAATTCCAATAGGGTCCTCGCACTGTAGTGCTCGGGCCCTAATAAACGGAGCAATTCCAATAGGGTCCTCGCACTGCAGTGCTCGGGCCCTAATTAAAGCTGCAAGCAGCGATGACCGGGCCCTCGCCGTCTGCGCAGTCGCCATCCCGATAGCATCAGGAAAACGGTGCCCAGTTGGCACATGCATTCACAGTAACCCTTTGGACTAACCCTAACTGTCTCTCCTCCTCTCTGACTCATTCTCTTACCACCCATCCCCCCTCCTTACACTCAACCACTTACCACACAAACACACACATTGAGTGCAGAGCAGAGTGAGATCAGATATGTTTTTTTTATTTTCTTTCATTCGTGGAGTTTTGTATAATTATGAAATGAACTGTGTTTGATCAGAATGAATAGTTATTTGTATGAAAAAAGTTTCAAAGAGTTAGGATGCTGCACTTTAAATATATAATAAATCATTGAAAATTGAAAATGGAAAATGAAATTCTAAGCACGCTATCTGCCTTAAATATCACAGGAAACAAATATTTGAATGTATTTTTTATTTTTATTTATTTGCCATGGCAACAGCATTTGATGCATCGGGGCTTTTACATTATTCTGATGAAGTTTGAAGAAAATCGAGTACAAATATATTGTTCGTTGTTTGTTTGTGTTTGTAAGTTCATTAACCATTGTTAACAAAAGCGACCCTATTTTAAATAGTTACCATGTTTTATGGTCTACAAGCATTTTTAAATAATATATTAATAATCTATAAGCATCTGTGAAATAATTATAAACAAATATATTAAAAATAAATACATATTAACTTAGTTGATTTTTTTTGGCCTTTTTGTATTTGTTTCTCATTCTAATTAAGTGAACTGAGCAGTATAGTGTCATACTTATAAGATTTTTTGTTCTACCAGTGAGAGTGTATATATGTATTTAAATCATATAATTTTTCCTTAAAAGATAAAAAAAAAATTGTAATGCTCTTTAAGCACCTATACAAAATAATTATGTAAAAGTACACTGACAGTACAGTACATATCAACTGATTCTATGGATTATTGTCATTCTTAAACACTGAGAATGAGCTAAATAGCATTAGAGGTCAAACGATTCCTTATCTTATGAGGACCTCTAGTGTTCATCCCTGGTATTAGAGCTTTAATCTGACAAATTTATATGACACTTTTAATGTTTTGGGGGCCTCTGAGCATGATAACATTTTGAAACTATTCGTATTTCCTAAGAATTTCTTGTTCTTTATATGTAAAAAGTTTTGATTAATTAGAATAATGCAATTTAAAGATATATGGAAATAACTCATCTTCGGTATTTTGGCATCATGTTGACAAAGTTTGGTGTGAACTGTCTGATTCTGCTATGAGTGATATAAATTTATTCACAGCTATATTTTTCCAAAAATCCACATTCAAATCTAAATAGCCGACTTCCTGTTGGTCGTAGCTAATGGGTGTAAATTAGAAAGTTGTCCGGCTTGATGAGACCAATATACCGACCAAGTTTGATGTCTGTAGCTGCAACTAACCCTCCAACTTTTGTCAAAAGGTGGCGCTATAGAGTGTCTCCAACAAATCACCACATCAACACCGTTCAAGATATCCCAAAGCCGTTCACAATATAGGGAACATTTTCCCTATATTCTGATGATGATGATAAGAACATGTAATTCATGATGATAACAAAATGTTATTATTGCTTGCTTTACGTCCACCACTTCTGCTTCAATGTCATCCTTACCTATCTGTTCATTTTGTGTGTGGATATTGCTTTGCAGGTGACTCCTGTTAAAAGACATAACTTTTAAGCGCTACATAACTAAGAAAGAATCAATTAGGAAAACGGTGCCCAGTTGGCACATGCATTCACAGTAACCCTCAGCCAGTTTGGATTTAAAGTTTACTGAATTGAAAGGGTTAAATTTTAAAATCAACACACAGACACATACACACTAAATATACAATTTTACCATCCAGTTTCATTTGTTAACATTAACTATATTAGTTAACATGAACAATAATTAAATAGCATTTATTAATGTTAATTAATATTAACCTAAAAAAGTACTCATATATTGTTTAAAGGTAAATTAGTATCTTTTAACATAGTGTATGTACTGTGAATTAACATGAACATGAACACAGTTCATGTGGGTATACAGCAATACACAATAAAGTGCTCAATAAACGCTTCATTCTTTCAAAATATCTTTAAAAATCAAGTTGGGTATTGTAATGGGGCGATATATAAATATAACTCATCTTAAAATGGTACAATTTTCAGATGTTTTGAACAGATAACAGCAAAGTTTGTTTTGTTGTCAAAGTTTGTCTTGAAATTGTTAGTGTTTTTTTTATTGAATCTAAAATTTAAATTATGGAAATAAATGTCTATCAATGAAGATAAATCGCTCATGCTAAAAAGTTGTATTTTTCTTAATCTTTTGCTATGTGACTGAATAGAACAAGTTCATGGTACAGTTCAGTAAAAAATAAATAAAAAAACAACAACTGCAATATACAAAGAATGAAAGAGTTCGTGACCCTTTATATTTTCTCAAAGATCAGACTCTCAAAGTTCAGATATATTTCTGTAGAATACACTACAGCAATGTGCAATGTGCATCTTCCTCAAAGATGGTCTTAAGCAAAACAGCATGTTCCACTGGTCTCTCTCCCTTTCACCCCTCCCCCCTTCAGTCACTCTTAGTGTCAACACAGACAGTCAGACCAGTGACAGCAGGTTACTGAGTTCGTTTTTTAATTTTCTTTAATTCATAGAAGCTTGAATAATTATGATATTACCAGCACTTGCTCATAATGATTAGATCTCTGTGTGAAAAAAGTTTTAAATAGTTTGGATGCTGCACTTTAAAGATATAAAAAATTAGGGTTATGTTTTTTACTACATCTTTAAAAAATCACCACGTCAACACCGTTCAAGATATCCCAAATCCGCTCGCAATTTAACATCTTCAAAATCTTCTCTTCATGTTAAAAAAGTTTGGTGTGAAAAGCTTTTTGTTCTTAGAAGGAGTGTGAATTTGTTTACAGCCTGATATTTCAAAAAATCCACATTCAAATCAAAATAGTTGGCTTCCTGTTGGTCTTAGCTAAAGAGTTTAATTTAGAAAGTTGTCCAGATTGATGAGATCAATATATGTACAGAGTTTGGTGACTGTAGGAAAAACTAACCCCCCAACTTTTGTCAAAAGATGGCGCTATAGAGTGCCTGCTCCACGCCCATTTATGACCTTTTGCCAGTGTCTAACTATCATTAATATTGATGTGTGTGTTGAGTTTCATGAAATTCTAAGCATGTTATCTGCCTCGAAAAGACAGGAATCTAATTTTAAAGTTTGACACGTTGCCATGGCAACAGCATTTGATTTATCATCGACCCCTTTACATATTCTTATCGGCTGTGTTTTGACATGATTTTGATGAAGTTTAAAGAAAATCAAGTAAAATTAAGAGGCTGATTTCAAAGCATTTTGAAAATGACACGCTTCCTGCTGCCAGTTGGTGGCGCTATAACTTTGACTCATAATAGTCACATTTATGGAATCGGCATCATACAACGAACAAACTGGTGAAGTTTCATCAGAATCAGGCAATGTGTGCAACAGTTATTAGACACTTCCTGTTTCTCATTTCTCGCCATAACTTTGTCGCCTTGCCACGGCCAAACCGTTCGAGATATCAAAAATCCCCTCGCAATTTAGCATCCCCAATGTCTTGAGATCATGCTGACCGAGTTTGGTGACAATCCTATCGAAACCCTGGGAGGAGTACGTTAAATTCCAGAGCATGCGCTTTTTACACAGCCCTAAATATCTCACTTCCTGTTGCGTGGAGAAAATGACATAGAGTACAAAAGTTGTTAAGCTCAATGAGTTCTATATGTGTACCGAGTTTCATATGTGTACGTTCAAGTATGTGTGCTATATGGCACTCAAAATTCCAGGGGGCGCTGTAGAGTCCCCTTGCCACGCCCCGGTACCAGCCTCTGTGGCGTCCTGATGGCCGCAGATTCCGATGTGTGTGCAAATTTTCAAGAGTTTTTGAGTATGTTAAGACCCCCTTAAGTGCCCGGAAGGTTAACAAAAAAACAAAAAAAACAAAAAAAAATTAAAGCTGCAAGCAGCGATGACCGGGCCCTCGCCGTCTGCGCAGTCGCCATCCCGATAGCATCAGGAAAACGGTGCCCAGTTGGCACATGCATTCACAGTAACCCTTTGGACTAACCCTAACTGTCTCTCCTCCTCTCTGACTCTTTCTCTTACCACCCATCCCCCCTCCTTACACTCAACCACTTACCACACAAACACACACATTGAGTGCAGAGCAGAGTGAGATCAGATATGTTTTTTTATTTTCTTTCATTCGTGGAGTTTTGTATAATTATGAAATGAACTGTGTTTGATCAGAATGAATAGTTATTTGTATGAAAAAAGTTTCAAAGAGTTAGGATGCTGCACTTTAAATATATAATAAATCATTGAAAATTGAAAATGGAAAATGAAATTCTAAGCACGCTATCTGCCTTAAATATCACAGGAAACAAATATTTGAATGTATTTTTTATTTTTATTTATTTGCCATGGCAACAGCATTTGATGCATCAGGGCTTTTACATTATTCTGATGAAGTTTGAAGAAAATCGAGTACAAATATATTGTTCGTTGTTTGTTTGTGTTTGTTAGTTCATTAACCATTGTTAACAAAAGAGACCCTATTTTAAATAGTTACCATGTTTTATGGTCTACAAGCATTTTTAAATATTATTTTAATAATCTATAAGCATCTGTGAAATAATTATAAACAAATATATTAAAAATAAATACATATTAACTTAGTTGATTTTTTTTTTGGCCTTTTTGTATTTGTTTCTCATTCTAATTAAGTGAACTGAGCAGTATAGTTTCATACTTATAAGATTTTTTGTTCTACCAGTGAGAGTGTATATATGTATTTAAATCATATAATTTTTCCTTAAAAGATAAAAAAAAAGATTTTAATGCTCTTTAAGCACCTATACAAAATAATTATGTAAAATTACACTGACAGTACAGTATATATCAACTGATTCTATGGATTATTGTCATTCTTATACACTGAGAATGAGCTAAATAGCATTAGAGGTCAAACGATTCCTTATCTTATGAGGACCTCTAGTGTTCATCCCTGGTATTAGAGCTTTAATCTGACAAATTTATGTGACACTTTTAATGTTTTGGGGGCCTCTGAGCATGATAACATTTTGAAACTACACGTATTTCCTAAGAATTTCTTGTTCTTTATATGTAAAAAGTTTTGATGAGTTAGAATAATGCAATTTAAAGATATATGAAAATAACTCTTCATCTTTTTTATTGTTACTTTCATAAATCACCACATCAACACTGTTCAAGATATCCCAAAGCCATTCACAATATAGGGAACATTTTCCCTATATTCTGATGATGATGATGATAAGAACATGTAATTCATGATGATAACAAAATGTTATTATTGCTTGCTTTACGTCCACCACTTCTGCTTAAATGTCATCGTTACCTATCTGTACAATTTGTGTGTGGATATTGCTTTGCAGGTGACTCCTGTTATAAGACATCACTTTTAAGCGCTACATAACTAAGAAAGAATCAATTAGGAAAACGGTGCCCAGTTGGCACATGCATTCACATTAACCCTCAGTCAGTTGGATTTAAAGTTTACTGAATTGAAAGGGTTAAACTTTAAAATCAACACACAGACACATACACACAATATATAAAATTGCCAACCAGTTTCATTTGTTAACATTAACTATATTAGTTAACATGAACAATAATTAAATAGTATTTATTAATGTTAATTAATATTAAGCTAAAAAAAAGTATTCATATATTGTTTAATGGTAAAATAGTATATTTTAACATTAGTTTATGTACTGTGAATTAACATGAACATGAACACAGTTCATGTGGGTGTACAGCAATACACAAAGTGCTCTATAAACGCTTCTTTCTTTCAAAATATCTTTAAAAATCAAGTTGAGTATTGTAATGGGGCGATATATATATATATATATATATATATATATATAACTGATCTTAAAATGGTAAAATTTTCAGATGTTTTGAACAGATAACAGCAAAGTTTGTTTTGTTGACAAAGTTTGTCTTGAAACTGTTAATTAAAATGTTATATTCAATAAATAACACTATGAAAATAAATGTCTATCAATGAAGATAAACCGCTCATGCTAAAAAGTTGTATTTTTCTTAATCTTTTGCTATGTGACTGAATAGGACAAGTTCATGGTACAGTTTAGTAAAAAATAAATAAAAAAACAACAACTGCAAAATACAAACAATGAAAGACTTAGTGACCCTTTATATTTTCTCAAAATATCAGACTCTCAAAGATCAAACATATTTATGTAACATCAATGTGCATTTTTTCCTCAAAGATGGTCTTTAGCAAGACAGCATGTTCTACTCTCTCTCCCTCTCTCCCTTTCACCCCTCCCCCTTCAGTCTCTCTTCAGTCACTTATTGGTGACTGAACACAGACACTCAAGGCAGAGTGACAGCAGGCTTCTGATTTCTTTTTTTTAATTTTCTTTAATTCGTAGAAGCTTGAATTAAATTGATATTTACAGCACTTGCTCAGAATGATAAGATCTCTGTGTGAAAAAAGTTTTAAATAGTTAAGATGCTGCACTTTAAAGATATAGAAAATGACGGTTATACATCTTTAAAAAATCACCACGTCAACACCGTTCAAGATATCCCAAAACCGCTCGCAATTTAACATCTTCAGAATCTTCTCTCCATGTTAAAAAAGTTTGGTGTGAACAGCTTGTTCTTCTTAGGAGGAGTATAAATTTGTTTACAGCCTGATTTTTCCAAAAATCCACATTCAAATCAAAATAGCCGGCTTCCTGTTGGTGTTAGCTAATTAGTTTAATTTAGAAAGTTGTCCAGATTGATGAGAACAATATATGTACAGAGTTTGGTGACTGTAGGAAAAACTAACCCCCCAACTTTTGTCAAAAGATGGCGCTATAGAGTGCCTGCTCCACGCCCATTTATGATCTTTTGCCAGTGTCTAACTATCATTAATATTGATGTGTGTGTTGAGTTTCATGAAATTCTAAGCATGTTATCTGCCTCGAAAAGACAGGAATCTAATTTTAAAGTTTGAGACGTTGCCATGGCAACAGCATTTGATTTATCATCGACCCCTTTACATATTCTTATCGGCCGTGTTTTGACATGATTTTAATGAAGTTTAAAGAAAATCAAGTAAAATTAAGAGGCTGATTTCAAAGCATTTTGAAAATGACACGCTTCCTGCTGCCAGTTGGTGGCGCTATAACTTTGACTCATAATAGTCACCTTTATGGAATCGGGATCATACAACGAACAATCTGGTGAAGTTTCATCAGAATCAGGCAATGTGTGCAACAGTTATTAGACACTTCCTGTTTCTCATTTCTCGCCATAACTTTGTCGCCTTGCCACGGCCAAACCGTTCGAGATATCAAAAATCCCCTCGCAATTTAGCGTCCCCAATGTCTTGAGATCATGCTGACCGAGTTTGGTGACAATCGTATGGAAATCCTGGGAGGAGTACGTTAAATTCCAGAGCATGCGCTTTTTATACAGCCCTAAATATCTCACTTCCTGTTGCATTGAGAAAATGACATAGAGTACAAAAGTTGTTCAGCTCAATGAGTTCTATATGTGTACCGAGTTTCATATGTGTACGTTCAAGTATGTGTGCTATATGGCCCTCAAAATTCCAGGGGGCGCTGTAGAGTCCCCTTGCCACGCCCCGGTACCAGCCTCTGTGGCGTCCTGATGGCCGCGGATTCCGACATGTGTGCAAATTTTCAAGAGTTTTTGAGTATGTTAAGACCCCCTTAAGTGCCCGGAAGGTTAACAAAAAAAATAAATAAATAAAAAAATAAGAATCCTTAGAAGAACAATAGGGCCTTCGCCCTTTTGGGCTCGGGCCCTAATAAGAATCCTTAGAAGAACAATAGGGCCTTCGCCCTTTTGGGCTCGGGCCCTAATAAACGGAGCAATTCCAATAGGGTCCTCGCACTGTAGTGCTCGGGCCCTAATTAAAGCTGCGAGCAGCGATGAACAGGCCCTCGCACCTGGGCTCACCGCCGACCGGTGGCTTCAGGAAAACAACAAACGGTGGGCAGTATGCTTTTAATACAGTAAATATAGAAAAAATATGTCATAAGTCATTTAAATGTGCCAAACTTGCCGCTGCCAGCTGGTGGCGCTATGCCTATAACTGATTATTGGCATGTAGATGTGTTCAGGCCAGCACTATTATCAAACATATGAAGTTTGGTGCAGATTGACCTTGGTATGTTTGAGTTAGTGAAATATATGAGATATCCTGCTGCGAACAGGTGGCGCTATGATAATATCTGAATATTGGTCTTTAGGTGTCTTCAGGCCAGGACTCTTACCAAACCTGTGAATTTTGTGGCAGATCAGACATTTTCAGGCTAAGTTATAACAACTTCTATGTCTATGCAGAAACATCAAACTTTGTCAGGCCACCACGGACATGCCCTATAATGAAAACTTAAGATCTTCACAATTTAACATCTCTAAGGCCTCAAGATCAGACTGACCAAATATAATGTTGATTTAATTAAATGCAATCAATGCAAG
>NW_027394520.1:0-22585 GCF_049309525.1 Garra rufa | reverse complement strand
AAGGACTGTTAGAATTTGTTTTATTTTCCAGTTAATTTATGTTTTTAAACTTGCTCAAGAAGAAATCACAGGACTTTTTATGTTATTCGAGTTGAATACACATTCACACAAGTAGAAGAAGAATCGGAAATAAAAAATTAGATGGATTGCTATAACAGCATGTGACATTTCAGCACTTTACCAACGGATAGCGACTCCTAAGTAGCACTTAAAACAGGGCTACGTGCAATTGTGTTAAGTGCATTTTTGGGAAACGCATGTAAAACAATAACGAACGTTCGCAAAGTGACTCGTAGAAAACGCTCTTAAGCGCTAAGATCAATCGTTATCGGGAAACACCCTGGGCTGTCCTTGCCGGAAATGACATCTGCATCATTTTCGATATTATTATGGAACCTTAATTATTTAAGTAGAATTATGTATCAATTTCTTTATCAACAGTTGCTTATCTCACATCAAAATAAATCAATAAGTAAATAAAGAAATAAATAAGCTCTTACATTTATTTTTGAAAAGTTTATCCTAATTATCTTTAATTAGGACAAAAATTTAAATAAGCACATACCTAGGGGTGGAGACACTAGCAAAATGGCTGAAACCAAAAAACAAAGAAAAGACATTTTTCAATAAGAGGAAATTAATATTATTTTAGAGGAGGAGGAGCTACAAAAACCTCCTAGGTTTACCTCCTTTTGACAGACACTTACCATCTTGAAATCTAGTTCAATTAGATTTAAGTATTTTTTTTATAAATGTGCCTTAGGAAAAAACTGATGTTACTGGTGTCCATCTTGAGACAAAACAAAGGGACTGATATATTTTAAGATCAGTCAGTGCAAGTGTCCTTCAGTAAAAAAAGCTCAGACTTGCATTTTAGTCTGGACTAGGCTTAAGCCTTGTCTGTGAAAAGATGGGTATATTTTACTACAGCTTGAGTCTTGAGGGTGTGTGTGGCAATATAATATTAGGGCCTATCTATTAGCCTATCGATATAGGTGCAGAAAAATGTTTAATGTGCACATGCTTTATCAGCACTGTTTTATATAAATGTACTCTTCATATACATTTATAAAAGGACAACCTTTGACCATTATGAACCTAACAAGAGAATAAATTCAGGGAAGAGATAATTAATGCAATTTCTAAAATCAGTGATTCAGTTTCTTCAAGTGGGGCCTTCTGCAATTAGTGAAATAGATGACAATCAGTGTGCGACATGTGAATATAATCACAGCCTGAAAAACTTTAAGTTTTAAGTTTGTAATTTTAATTAAAAATTTTTTTTTCATTCTAACATTTATTATGTAATTTTATTTTTA
The DNA here is from genome assembly GCF_049309525.1 of Garra rufa. Classification (NCBI taxonomy): domain Eukaryota; kingdom Metazoa; phylum Chordata; class Actinopteri; order Cypriniformes; family Cyprinidae; genus Garra; species Garra rufa. Next base: position 21,266 of record NW_027394520.1, on the reverse strand, counting down.
TTTATTTATTATTTCTATATTGAATTGTGTAATGAGTAGAAAATAGAAATTAATAAATATATACGTACCAATAAAATGAAAAATTACTTTGAAGAGAAGTACATTTTAGGTGCAATTTGCCGGTTGTCCAGCTGGTGCCCTCATAACTCTGTCCCCTTACGATGCACTTAAGGCTTTGCGATTACTCCAGAGCACTCGTAAATCTACGAAGATTTTCAAGTGCTACTTAAGTTACGATGTTTTTGGGAAACAGACCGTAATATTAAGATCAGTCGTACGATCATTTTTACAAACAACTTAGGCTTACGATGCTTTTGGGAAACGCAGCCCTGGATGATGATATCACTGAATTCATTGATGAACTGCCTTTTACTGAAAATTGATTGTTTACAATAATGCCTTACTTACACACTATTGTTCTGTTTAAATACTTTGCAGTTGCTTTGACACAATCTGTATTGTTAAAAGCGCTATATAAATAAAGGTGACGTGACTTGACACTGCAGGCTATAACAACTTAAGTATTTTATGTGTAAAATTTTAAAGTAAAGTAAAAAATGCAATTTTAATACTAAATCAGATTTTATATTAAATGTTCATATAAAATTTTCTATTTGTAATTAAACTGCGATGTAAAAAAGCTTTTTGCGTGGTGCCCACTAGCGGTATGAACCGTCAGCAGCGGTAAGGTATAGCTAAGAGAGCTCCAGACCAACCTTACGAACGTATGACTTACAGAAGGTATACTTAACAAAGAAGGTTTCGGAAAACACATATTAACGATAAGGTACTTCTTAAGGTACAACTTAAGAACGACGTAGCGTTAAGGTAGTTTCGGAGAACCCAGCCCAGAGCTTTCCCTATCCGATCTTTTTTTCCTCATCTCAAAAATACACTAAATGATGTTTTATAAACCAAGTTCGGGAGGAGCACGTCAGATACTTAGCCTAATTAACACAGCTGGAACTCACTCAAGCCAATCTACATCATGCATAAATACAGCTGACTCACCTCTACCCATTTGACGGATTATCAGCATTCACGATTTGCCCGTCTGCAAAAATGTCACAAAGACAATCCTCCGCATCCGAAGACTTTTCTGACGACTCTCCAGCGCCTTCGCCACAACATGCCAGCCCCAAGGCTACTCTTCCCCCGCGCGCTACTCCAATCGAGCCCCAGGCTCCAACTCGTGGGCGCTCCTCGACTCGACCAGCCACTCGCCTCCCAAGACGCCTAGGACTACCTTCTCCACCTCCGGCAAGGACATCAGCCGACTCCCCGGCGTCATCATACAGATCGGCCAGGCCTACCATTCCACCCATAGCTAAGTGGACCATAGCAAGCCTGAGACAAGCGCTGGCCAAAAACGATGTCCAGCCTTCGTATAAATTAAACAAAGCACAGCTTTATGATTTATACACAAATCTTTCAGCTAACCTTTCCACAGTTCATTCCCCAGCCCCAAAAATGGATAAAAGAAACAGACCTTCTACCACGCCTCGTCTGACTCCACAATCCTTCTCCTGCGAATCGTCCAACTCTCCGCAATCATCAAACCGCGGCGGCAGGCCATCAGCTAGCCTGGGTCGCGCTGCAGAAACCGCCGGCGCGTCGCCTCACGCGATGTCAGCCGCAACTCCGCTTCTCAACGCGGCTCCTCCCGCAGCAACGACGGGGCGCGCTGCCCAAGCAAGTGCTTGGCCGCCTCCCCCGCCACTCTCAGCTCCGCTTCCTGCTACTTTCAGCTCGGGGCCCGGGGCGCAGACGAGCGCTTGGCCGCCTGCACAGCCGCTCTCAGCTCCGCTTCCCGCTACCTTCAGCTCGGGGCTTGGGGCGCAGTCGAGCGCGAGGCCGCTCTGGCAGCCACACACAGCCCCGCCTCCTGCTACTTTCAGCTCTGAGCTCACAGCCCAGACAAGCGCTGGGCCGTATTGGCCGCCTTACACAGCGCCGCCTCCCACCACTTTCAGCTCGGGGATTGCAGCTCAGACAAGCGCTGGGCCGTATTGGCCGTTTCACTCAGCTCCGCCTCCCACCACTTCCAGCTCGGCTCTCGCAGCCCAAGCAGGCGCACAGCCATACCAACAAGCATTTTCAGCCCAGCCACCTGCCACCTTGAGCTCCGACGTCACTGCTCAAGCCGGCGCGTGGCCGCACTCGCTGTCAAATACAGCTCCGCCCCCAGTCCCTTCTAACTCTTTTCTCCAATCAAAATCACCATACTCACTCTTCACTGCCGTTCCGATGCCCGTCCCTCCAAACGCCATTGCCATGGAACCTCCTCAAGTTGCCCACAGCATTCGAGCACAGATTTTAGCAGGTGCAGATGTCGATCTTTCCTCTTTGCTTTCACTCCTGCCCTATACCGACACAAACCGCCAGATAGACTGTGGGGACTTTTCAGTCACTTTAAAAAACCCCAACCCCTTGTCATCACGCCTGCTTTCTTTTTCAGAATTTTCCATTGCTTTCAGCCGCTACACGGAAATCATCTGCTCTGCCTTCCCCCATAGGCGACGTGAGCTCAACGACTACCTAACCATCATAGCTGAGCTCGCGTTGTCCTATGGCGGAGCACATTTCTATACATACCACAAACTTTTCTCCGCAAAATGTGCCGTTCGTATAGCCCAATGGAACCAGTGCCCCTATTGGGGCGCCCTTGATCCAGACCTTCACACCAGAGTGTTCTTAGGTTGCAAGAGCATCTCATGTGCAGTTTGTCGGTCAGTCGCCCATTCCACCATGACCTGCCCTCAAATCCTTCCCTCTATTCCTCCATGCCCAGAGCCATCCTTCGTTAAGTCAACCAGCTATGTTCCCAGACCTGCAACTTCCCCAAATTTCGACAGCACAACGGCGCCATATTCAGATGATTACCGGCAGCCATGCAAATGCTTTAACCAGGGGAAATGCTTCAGAAATCGTTGCCGTTATCTACATATCTGTAGCTTTTGTGGCGGAGCCCATGCCCGCATTGTTTGCCCAGTTCACAAAGCTGTGAATAAAAAATCTAGAAATTATTTATCGACTCCTGTGAATATTTCCCACCTGACCACCGAACTCGCTCACCATCCAGACAAAGAATTTACCAATTACCTTCTGTCTGGCCTTAAACTCGGTTTTAACCCCGGCGTCGAATGTCCGCTTTCCCAAAACGTAATCTGCAAAAATCTTCAATCCGCACTCGCAGAGCCCGACGTCGTAAACGATCTGATCAGGAAAGAAGTCGATTCAGGCTTCATGATTGGCCCATTCGATAAACCCCCCTTCAAAATATTTCGCATCAGCCCCATCGGAGTAGCAACAAGGAAATTCTCAGGCAAAAAACGCCTTATAATCGATTTGTCATCGCCTCATAATTCGACAGTCCCAAGCGTCAACAGCTTGATACCCCTCAACGAATATTCTCTTAAATACCACGACATTGATCAGGCAGTCGAGTTGATTAAACTCGCAGGTCGAAGAGCCTGGCTCGCAAAAGTAGACATCACTTCTGCATTCAAAGTGATGCCCATCCATCCAGATTCATGGCACTTATTCGGGATACATTGGCTTGAAAAATTCTATTTTTCCGTCCGCTTAACATTCGGATGCAAAAGCAGCCCCAAAATCTTCGACATGTTGTCAGAAGCGGTTTGCTGGATCCTGTCAAACAATTCCGCAATTCCGCACCTCATTCACCTCCTTGATGATTTTCTAGTCATTTCACCCCCCGACGCAATCCCCGCCGCCCATATCTCGACAGTCCAAAAAGTTTTTTCCGAGCTCGGGATTCCCATTGCTCAGGAAAAAACCATGGGACCCGCTACGTCTATCGAGTTTCTCAGCATCAATTTAGACTCGGCTAAATTCCAGGCCTCCCTCCCAAAGGAAAAGATCGATAGAATAATTCTCGTCTCTTCCACTCTGCTCAGCAGTTCAAGCTGTTCCAAACGGGAACTTCTTTCTCTGCTCGGGCATCTAAACTTCGCAATGCGTATTATTCCCCAAGGCCGCCCCTTCATCTCTCATCTCTTCTCGCTTGCCTCCTCGGTTCACGCACTCGAGGACCTTATTTCCTTATCCCATGCGTGCCGCAACGAACTTAGGTTATGGATCATGTTCCTCAAACAATGGAACGGCCTTTCCCTCTTCTACAACAACCTTATCTCGTCCCCCATTGACATCCAACTATTTACCGACGCAGCCCCCACAACAGGTTTCGGGGGTTTTTACCAAGGACGTTGGTTCGCATCTCCATGGCCCCCTGAGCTGCAGGGCTCCCCTCAGTCCTCCGCCTTCTTCGAGCTATACCCCCTCGTGGTTGCAGCCTTCCTATGGGGAAATGAATGGGCCTCTAAAAGTATCTTAGTACGTTGCGACAACGAAGCGGTCGTTCACTGCATCAACAAAAACCGTTCTCACTGTCCCGCCCTCATGCCTCTCTTAAGAAGTTTAATATGGATCTCAGCATGTGACCAATTCCTAATAAGCGCCCAAACACGTGGCAGGGGCTGACAACCAAATTGCTGACTCTTTATCTCGCTTTCTGTTTCAGAAATTCAGGAAGCTGGCTCCAGAGGCGGACCCTTCCCCAACCCCAGTTCCTCCTTATTCAGAATTAATATTCCCATAACCACTGAAACCCCTCCTGGACGCTTCCCTCGACACTATCCTGCAAGCAGTTTCTCCCAGAACTCTCCAGTCATACATAACAGCGTGGAGATGCTTCAAGGCTTTTCACCTCTCATACAACACACCATTCCCTGATTTTTCGCTACTCTCAATTACCTCATTTATATCCTTCCTCAACAGCGTAAAGAGCCTGCAAGTCTAGGGAACTAGGGTTACCTACGTAACCTGAGACGTTCCCTTCCGGAGGGAACTCTACGCTGCGTCCTGGTTCAGGACACTATGGGAACGATATACCAACGCCGCCATGCTGAGGAGTAAGTGAACAACTGACTGATTGAGGAGTCAAGAAGGAACATCACTCCCCACTACCGGCGAGAATCGCTTGGGCCGACGTCACAGCTAGCTCGGCCACCCAAGCACGGAACTCCTAGGAGTGGAGGCCTGATACTTCTAAGCGAGAGTAGGCCTAACTACACTCACCGCTAGAGAAGGTAGTGAAGCTTACACTGAAGTCTTCATACTAAGCGGGGGTCCTGAAGAGCGGAGGCTCCAAACAGACTCTCTAGACGAGAGGAAGCCTGGCAACACTCTGTGCTTGCGGGGAACTCTGGGAGTGGAGGTCAGAGACCTAACTACACTCAACACTGGAGGTGATTCATGAGGCTCCAGGAGCCTAAGCAATAGAGCCACCCAAGTGGAGTTTCTCAGGAGAGTGGAGGCTTCTGCAAGAAGACTCTCTAGATGAGAGGAAGCCTAGCGACACTCGAACCAATAAGTAGTGCTGTCTGCAGTGGAGTTGGAAAAACCCAGGGGTTTTTAGAACCAACTCTAGAATGGGAACGGAGAAATACTGCGTAGCCCATACCATATAGGATTTTAGAAAAGAACCCAACCTTCGGGGGGAATCTTAACCACTCATGTGGATTTCAGAAAGTGCCCAAGGACTTGCGTGTGCACTTACCACTTCACGTGGGTTTTAAGGAGTGCTCAAAGCTTCGCGTGAGTACTCACCACTATTGTGGATTTGAGGAGGTGCCCAGAGCGTAGCGAGGGAATCACCATATCATTATCACAGGCGACAGCAAAGCCTGGTAGCGGAGCTTCGGAGCTCTGTAAGAGTGGAGGTCTCAAACATAAACCCTTGTGTGAGGGGAGACCTGACTACACTCACGCTTGTAAGTACAGGAGCGGAGCTTCTGGAGAACGGAGGCTTCATAGAAGACTCTCTAAATGAGAGGAAACCTGACAACGCTCAATCCTACAGCTCTTAGGAGTGGAGGTCTCAAATAACCCTTCAGTGAGGGGAGACCTGGCTACACTCACGCCTAGAAGTACTGGAAGCGGAGCTTCTGGAGAACGGAGGCTTCACAGAAGACTCTCTAAAAAGAGAGGAAACCTGACAACGTTCAATCCACTAGCTCTTAGGAGTGGAGGTCTCAAATAACCCTTCAGTGAGGGGAGACCTGGCTACACTCACGCTTGAAAGTACTGGAAGCGGAGCTTCTGGAGAACGGAGGCTTCACAGAAGACTCTCTAAAAAGAGAGGAAACCTGACAACGTTCAATCCACTAGCTCTTAGGAGTGGAGGTCTCAAATAACCCTTCAGTGAGGGGAGACCTGGCTACACTCACGCCTCGAAGTACTGGAGGCGGAGCTTCTGGAGAACGGAGGCTTCACAGAAGACTCTCTAAACAGAGAGGAAACCTGACAACGTTCAATCCACTAGCTCTTAGGAGTGGAGGTCTCAAATAACCCTTCAGTGAGGGGAGACCTGGCTACACTCACGCCTGGAGGGAAAGACTGGAAGCGGAGCTTCTTGGAGAACGGGGGCCTCACCAAAGGGGAAGCCCAACCACGCTCAATCCGCCAGCTCTTTACGAGTGGAGGCCTCAACACTCTAAGTGAGGAGAGACCTGGCTACACTCACGCTTGGAGGTACTAAAAACGGAGCTTCTGGGGAACGGAGGCCTTCACAGAGACTCTCAGAGTGAGAGGAACACCTGACAACGCTCAACCTCCCAGCTCTAAAGAGTGGAGATCTCACACCAAATATTCAGTGAGGGGAGATTTAGCTACACTCACGTCTGAAAGTACCAGAAGCGGAGCTTCAGGGGAACGGAGGCTTCACAGAGACCCTCGAATGAGAGGAAGCCTAGCAACGCTCAATCTCCTAGCTCTATGGAGTGGAGATCTCACCCAAATATTTTAGTGAGGGGAGACCTAGCTACACTCAACGCTTAGAGAATACCGGGACTCACAGCAGGGCCCAAATGCTGAGAGCAGGGCCCTGTAGAGTGGAGGCTTTGAAACGAATCTCACAGAGAGAAAAAGCCTGACAACACTCGGTCTTGGTGAGCGGTATTCTAATAGTCCCTAGCGAGAGATGCTCGAGAGTGGAGGTCTTAACGAAAATCCCACTGAGGGGAGACCTGGCTACACTCAACGCTACAAGTACATGAACCCACCTCACGGGATACTGTAGAGTGGAGGCTTCAAGTCTGGAAAGAGAGAGCCTTAACAATACTCAGCTTTGGCAGAGGGCACAAAGCACAGAGCACAGCAGTTAGCGAGGCCTAGGCAGGCCTACCAGCTAAATACCACGAGTATGTACTTGTAAGCGGAGCACTGAGGGGAGCGAAGGCTGCAACTGGACGGTTCTCATGCAGGAGAACACATCTAACCGTTCTAAGTCTAAACCATGGGGAAGACCAATCGCCCGACCTACATCATGACGCCACTAGGCGGAAGGAGGTCTGATCAGCCGCAGCGAAGAGCGGAGGCTCCTACAGAAGGACTCTCGATCGAGAGGAAGCCTGCAACACCCTGACAACGCTCACCGTGGCAGGGAAGTCTAGGAGTGGAGGTGCTAACCAACAGAGCTCATTAATAATGAGGGGAGACCTACTACACTCAACCCCCTAATGCTATCTGGACAGAGCTGTAAGCGCTTATACAGGGTTCAAAGGTGAAACCTGGAGGTCCAGATCAGGGCTTCCACCAAGGAGGATCTACATTGTACGCTTCGGTGTAGAGCGAGGCTCACGAGAGCCTACCAGCTACCTGAACTGCCCAAAACTGATAGAACTGTGAGAAATCAGCCTAGACAAGAACCGCCATAGCGGGGAATCTCGTCAGCGCAACTCTCAGAGAGAGGAGGCCTGAAAAAATCCTCACACTTAGAGGGGGGGGGGGGGGGGGGGGGTTCTAAACTTTCCTCTCTCACTAAAGAAACTTCTTTCTTTCCCTTTAAGACAGGGCCCTGGGGAGCGGGGCCTTCAGTGCACTGACTCACAAAGAGAGGCAGCCCATGCGCTCAACCCTGGGTTGCTCCTACCTTCTTAAAAAGAGGGTGGGGAACCTACCCAAACCTCCCGGTCTTCACACTCAGACGAGCGGAGTCTAGAGGGACTCTTACCACGGGACGGGGTAGACTGCCGCACCCAGCGGGTGGGTGAACATGCATATGCAGGTTTGCCACAATGAGCTCCAATGGCGGAGGCTCCAACGAGAAACACTCTCACTCGTGAGAGGGAGCCTAACAACGCTTTTAACCCCACAGGAGTTAACAGAAGTGGAGGTCTAGACACTATCTCAGAATGAGGGGAGACTTGGCTACACTTAACACTCGGGGACAGAGGGGCTCAGATTAAGGAGCCCAAACTAAGTCTCACCCAAGCGGAGCTGGTAGACAAACATGTACATACACACATAACACCCATATATGTCAGTTCGTATACCGGGCCGTCAGAGTGCGTTAGTAACTTCATCATAGGCCCGGCCCCGGAGTTTAAGAGGACAGGAAGGCAGGCGGCCGAGCGAGCGCGAGGGGCAAAAGGAAGGGACCTCAGGTACCCGATTCCCGCCTGCTTTGACGTCGACGCTGGATCGTTTCCCTGAGATCCTGCTTCCTATGCCGCGCATCACGCCTCCTCTGAGACCTACTCCGTGGTGGTGGAGGGCCTCGAGTGGCCACACTAGCCACCTGGCCCTGTCTCCGGTCCTTGGGCCGGGACGGGCCAGGCTGTCCATGGCGTTCGGGTGCGGGTGCGGACCGGCGAGGGATGAGTGATTTGAATGCCGCTGAGCGCGCCTTCGCCTCCCTGAACTTCTCGACCACCGTCTCTATGGATGTGCCGAAGAGCTCGGAAGGCGAAACCGGGGCATCGAGGAGAAAGCGCTTCTCTTTCTCCCCGATGTCCGTCAGGTTCACCCACAGATGTCTCTCTGTGGCCACCAAAGCAGACATAGCGCGACCGACCGCGGTCGCTGTCTGTCTGGTGGCCCTCAGAGAGAGATCAGTGGTGCGGCGCAGCTCAGTCACCTCCTCTGGGGAAAGCCCCAGGCCCTGGTCCAGATCTTTAAGTAGATCGGCCTGGTACGCCTGCAACACCGCTACAGTGTGCAGGGCAGCACCGGCCTGACCTTCTGCCGCGTATGCCCTGCCGTTCAGCCGCGATGTTTCTTTAAGCGGCTTATTCGGCAGGGTTGGAGCCGTGAGTGTCGACGTCCCTCCCGATGAAAGATACGCAGCCAGGGTATCCTCCACCGGGGGCATCGACACGTACCCGTGCTCGCGCATTCCCTGGACATCAGCATAGTTAACGTGCTGATGCCTGTTAATGCGGGCCGAGTAAGGTCTATCCCATGCCTTCTCGACCTCAGTATGGAGGTCGGAAAGGAATGGGAGGCTCAAAGGAGGTGGCCTGACATGGCCAGGAAGATATCTCTCACCGAGCCTGCCGTGAGAGACCTCTTCCTGCGCGCGCCGCCACGGCAGATCTAATCTCGCGGCGGCGCGCCCCATGACGTCCATCAACTCCTCATACGCGGGGCAGGAGGGCTGGACGGGCTCAAAAGACTCATCTTCGCCCATCTCAGCCTCTTCCTGCTCGCCCTGGCTAGCAGCCAACAGAGCACTCGCCGCTGGATCTGAGGATGTGAGTGATAACACATCCTCTTCCAGCAGCGCGCCCTCGTCTCCCGCTGGCGAGCGCGAGAGACGCACACCTCTCTCAAACTCGTCAGCGAGCTCCACCTGCGAACCCCATGATCTCAGCCGCCGGGCAGCCTCGGCTGCCGCGGGACCAGAGCCGCGTGGGGCAGGTGGATGTCCCGATTCCCTCGAGAAAAGCCCTCACAATGAACGCACTCCGCCCCCTCAAGGACGGAGCGTGCGTGCTCCTCACCCAGACATATAACGCACAAACTGTGTGAATCATCCGGTGTCAGACTCCGCGGACACGGATCAGCACACTTTCTAAATTGCTTAACTCCGGGCATTGCCATCATACTCACGCTTAGAACAAGGTGATCTGAAGAACAAAAAGATGGTTGATGTATCCACAAACGCCCTTTTATACTAGTAGGCGCCTTGTTAATGACGTCATGGGCTGGCGCCGGTCAATGTCAAGTTCATTGCCGTTGTTTTATAAGAGCTTCAGAACCGGTCACGCTGAAGGCAGTTCCCATAGTGTCCTGAACCAGGACGCAGCGTAGAGTTCCCTCCGGAAGGGAACACAAGATACTTATCCTTTCTAATAAAAATATGATTTTATTGGATAAACCTAACACATACAAACTAATCTAACATAAACACACGCATTCACACAGGTTGCAGAAAGAGAAAGTGAGGAAAGAATGAGTTTAAAGGAATGAAAATATGAAGTCCCAAGTTTATAGCAATATGTGTAATTGCTTAGACCTGAACAACCATCAATCACTTAATTAACCCTCATATTGAGTCTCTCAAAGAGGTTATTAAACTTTATATCAAATGCACCAGTTCAGTTAGAACCTGGGGGTTTTACTTGCGTTGCCTTTTACTGTGCCGAGGGAATTCCTTTCGCTGTGTCGCTCCAGAAAGGGTTTTCCACGGGGTTGCTGATTGGTTGGTGGTCGGTTGATGTGATGTCTTCTTGGGCGTTGGCTGGATGCGGAGTTGTGCGCTGGTTAAAGTTCAGGTCAGCAAAGACGTTTGGGTCGCGGTTTGCACAAAACTTAACTAGAACACGAAACTCTCAACGAAAAAAAAAAAAGAATTAAAGTAAAAGACAGAAGTGTAACGATCTCCTCATGTTTCGTTTAGAGGAGCAGCTGGCATGTAGGCCAGCGAGCATTCAAAAGAACGCTAACAGCGTCGGAACGCGGCGGCACAAGAGAGTGAGAGCGTAAGAGTAAGAGAGCAAGAGTAGACAAGAAGAAAATTTGATGGTGTCCTGAGTATTTAAACTCAGCTTTTGGACACATCCCAAATGGTGTCTTGACCAATTAAAACATTGTCCTAAGTCGGGGTACTGCTGGTTCCTCCTCCCAAACCATAAATCACAATGTTATCTTATCAGTCCCGTGGTCCCTATTTTCCCGCTCTTGGCAAAGTTAAATTTGGACATGATTTCGATAACAAGACTAAAATACATTTTACAAAGAATTGAATTATAGAAACATTTCAAGAATGCAATTTCGAGTTCACGCATACCAAACACCAATATAAACCATTAAACTATTCAATAGTTATCAAAAGGGACATACACAATAAGTGATTAAAACATAATAGGCAAATGTATGGGTTACAAAGAGTATAGGAAGTTATGCATATAAATGATGAGTTGCTCATGAGTCCTTTTTATCATCATTTTAGGTGTATATGTGAACAGGCAGTTTCCTGTGCCATACTGTGGATGTAAGGATGTGTTCTGTGAGGGAGGAAAAGGTCAAAAGGGTGTATAAAGAATTTAGTCTGTGTCCTGTGCGTGGGGGAGCCCACCAAGCACAGTCTCTACTAGTGATTTCCCTCATGTAATGTCCAAGATGTGCATCTCTTTGACCATTAATCTTGGTTACTTGCCCCAAATTTGGGATTATCAACAAGGGTCCTTTTGTGTTAATGTTGCAAGTTCCTAGTTAGTTAGGTTTGCTTCAGGCTGGCTGGAGCCAGGGTGTCAAATGACAAATTTTACGACAGGGGTCTGGTCATGCTGGAGTTGCTGGAATTTGTGGAGTTTGAGGCTGTAGAAGTGTTTTTACTTCTAATCGAATCTCCTGAATTGTCTGATTCGCGCTGAAATCCTACATTATGGTCGAGCCACTGTAATGAGGGGTCCACTGATTGGTAAGTTGAATCCAACTGCAGTTTATTATAGTGTCCAAAGTGAAATTCAAAATACAAAACAATGAACGAAGACTTGACTTGACTTGAAACAACTCACTAAACAGAGGCTGTGTACATTCATACATGACAAGGGACAATTGCAACATAAGGGCTATAAATACCAAACAATACAGGTCGCAGAAATTACAGAATTTTCTTTTTTGGGTGAACTATCCCTTTAAGTAACAAATTATCTAAATATCTAAAATTATCTACTGCATACTGTACTGGAATAAAACATGTGTCTATTGTCAGGTCAGCAAAGACGTTTGGGTCGCAGTTTGCACAAAACTTAACTAGAACACGAAACTCTCAACGAAAAAAAAAAAAAGAATTAAAGTAAAAGACAGAAGTGTAACGATCTCCTCATGTTTCCTTTAGAGGAGCAGCTGGCATGTAGGCCATCTTAGCTAGATTAATTTACTTCAGCTCAGGCTGCCCTGAGTGTCCTGCTGAGAAGGATGATAATGACTATAAGACCATTCCTATGAGCTGTATGAGACCATACATGTATGGTATGAGAATATAGATCAGTAGAGACTATCCAAACATCCAGACTGCAAAATTCACACCACTCCAGTCTCTACCTCCGGTTTAAGGAGCTGTCAATCCAGATCTCACCATATGAGAGTAAGGCTCAATCCCAATGCTACCCCTTACCCCTACACTTTGCCCTACCCCTCCGTTTGGCGCGTTCACGTGAAGGGGTAGGGGTGTCTCATTTCTCTTTTGGTTGGAGGGGTAGGGGGAAGGGGAAGGGCCAGATAGCTCTCCAAACTAAGATTTTTTGGGACCTCACTTCAAATGAAGGGCTAAGAGAAATTTCCAACATGGCTGCTCACTTGAGCAAGCAGACTCATAAATGCAAGTAATTTTTGCCATTAATAAGGATTTTTATAACAATTTTTCATTATATGTATATTACCTTCAATCTTGTGTTTGTGTTTATGGTGTTGTTCTGTAGTGTAAATAAATGTTTGCAAAAAATCGCTAAAGTTTGCACGATATTACAAAATATATTTTTATGTCATATACACATATGACTGCATGTTAGAAACATGAAAGACCAGTGGCACGTCAATTTGCAACGGTGGTGTAGTGGAGGGTATACGCAGGTATACAGCGTATACCCACTTCTTTATCAGGCTGCTTTGCGTATACCCACTTTTTAAATCCCCTCTGATGCGCATTATTCAGTAGTCTCCTGCATTAGCCAAAATCATGGCAGTCCACCACATCCAGTCATATGTGAATAAATGTAAATATTCGCTAAAAACACCCAATAAAGACAGTGATGATGCAGTCAGGACCGTGGCGCCGGCTTGCTTTGAAATGTATTTGATAATTGCGCCTAATGCGCCTGCGCCCGCTCCGTCTCTCACACCCCAGTCATTTGAATCAGTACATAATAATGAAAACAATACCTTACAAATAAAAAGAAGCAGATTTTTACGATCAGACATTTCTTAAACCAGTGAACCCCTGTAAACATTTCAGCCCAAGACTAGTAAATTAATGCATTCAAATAGAAAGTTCAAAACTAAATTCACAAATTAAGCATACCCACTTCTCCAGGCACCACTACACCACTGATTTGCAATTTGCTGCGCATGTGATAACGCATTGTTTGTTTTGCTTACGGCCATATGTGTACATGTAAATAAAAGGTGCGTACACCGTACATTTGTACTTTTTGCAACATGACAACAATTTTGACATCTTGAAATGTGTGATAAACATCGGCGCATGTCCTCTGATGTAACATTAGGAACTAGCGACTATGTATGATGACGGATAACAGTGTTGTAGTGGTGTCCCATTTCTTAGGGGAAATATTTTAACCCTTCCCCTAGCTTTCCACTTTGTTTCAAGGGACAATTCCACTAATTCCACACTCCTATAGCAACCACTCTAAATGAGAGTTTAGCATTACACCTTGTTTTATTAGAAAAGTATAAGCAAATCTAAAATAATCATACTTAAATTTTTATACATGTCTCGTGGAGTTGACAGGTGACTTTAAAGAAGGCAATTCATGGTTTTCATGTTTTGTAACTTGATAGACTTGAGACACATTTCTCATTGACTGACATAACATACTAACCACACCCTCTTTATTTACAAGTACAGAGCTGAAACATATAACAGCAAAGGTTGGTGGGTATATAAAATAAAGCGTAATGCTCAACTCTTTAGTGGTTTCTAGCAGGAGACATGGGTGTACATTTTTTATTAACGGTGACACTTCTGTGTATTATCAGGCTTTGCCCTAATGTATGTGGAGTTATTATAGGCACCTGCATCCTACAAGGTGATCCTCAACCCCCTGCTCTCTTCGAGGATGGAGACTTTGTCATTGGAGGGGCTTTCACTATTCATTACTATGTGAAGACAGAGAAGCACACCTACACTAGTCGGCCACAACCACCTGAGTGCAGTGGCAGGTTAGAGTTTGATTTTTAAATATATAAATAAATGAATAGAATCCATAACAGAGCAGGGTAAGAGGGTTAAAATGATTGTGCTGAAAGTGTGTTCATAATTGACTTTTTGTTTAAATAAAATTAGTTAACAAAAAGTAAACAAGCATGTAAAAGTTTTTATTAGGAAGCTATTATGTGTGTTTTTCAACAGCATGGACTTCAGGGAACTGCGTTTTGCTCGAGCCTTGCAGTTCACTATCCAAGAGATCAACAACAACTACGATCTCTTACCAGGCATCACTTTAGGGTACCACATATATGACACATGTGCATCTGTGCCAATGGCAATTAAAGTAGCGTTGCAGCTCGCCAACGGATTAGACCTAGTATTTAACGATACTGATTCCTGTGCAAAATATGCTGCAGTTCCCGCGCTTGTTGGTGATTCTACTTCCACGCCGGCCATAAGCATTTCAAGGCTTTTCAGTCCTTTTGGAATTTCACAGGTGCTTGCTCAATATGACTATTGCCTAGTTTGATTTACATGGAAAAATGTATGTATGTATGATGATGTATTTGTAAATATGAAAAATAGCCCAAATAATGTTGTAACTTTTTTCCCCTTTTTGTGCTCTAGGTGAGTCATTACGCAACATGCACGTGTCTCAGTGACAAACGGCAGCATCCTACTTTCTTCAGGACCATCCCCAGCGACCACCATCAAGCGGCCGCACTGGCACGGATGGTCAAACACTTCGGATGGACGTGGATCGGCGCTGTGCGCAGTGATTCAGACTACGGGAACAATGGCATGGCATCATTTTTAAAAGCTGCTGAGGAGGAGGGAATTTGTGTGGAGTATTCCGAGGCCTACTACAGGACCCAGCCACGCAGCAAACTGAAAAGAGTGGCGGATGTTATACGCAAGTCAACAGCTCGTGTAATAGTTGCCTTCATGGGCGCAGGTGATATGAGATTTCTCTTAGAAGAGCTGAGCCAGCAGCCTCCTGCACCGATGCAGTGGATTGGCAGCGAGGCGTGGGTTACAGACCCACAAATGTTGCGGTTTAATTTTTGTATTGGTGCTGTAGGCTTTGCAATTCCGCGATCTGTTATCCCTGGTCTTCGTAACTTTCTACTTGACCTGTCTCCAGAACAAGCGCTAAAATTTCCCCTCCTGACAGAATTCTGGGAAAGCTCATTCAGCTGTAGTCTAAAACGGCAGTCAGTTTCTTCTACTGGTATGCCAGAATGTGATGGCACAGAGGACCTGCGCGATTTACACAACCCGTACACAGACACATCACAATTGCGGATCACAAACATGGTGTACAAAGCCACATATGCTATAGCTCATGCTCTCCATGGCATCATCTGTAACGAAAAACAATGCTTCAAACACATCAAAGTTGATCCCCGACGTGTAAGTTTGCTTATCATTGTCATAGGTGTATGCAGGACTAGACGAGACGATATTCACAAATACAATATATTTAATATAATTCTCCAAGAGGAACAAGGCAGGAACACGAAGAGCTTTCACACACATCAAAACATTAAGGACCGACAATACACTGAACTCAAAGACAGACTCTTAAAGACAAACTAATCAAGATACACAGGTGACATGGATGACTGATAATAAAACACAGGTGTTACAGATGACGGTGACGAGGGCTAAACCAAAAGACAGATCAACGGGGGGAA
Organism: Garra rufa; assembly: GCF_049309525.1. NCBI lineage: Eukaryota > Metazoa > Chordata > Actinopteri > Cypriniformes > Cyprinidae > Garra > Garra rufa. The sequence continues at coordinate 5,369 of NW_027394520.1, read as the reverse complement.
GACAAATGGGAAAAACCAATGACAAGACAGACAGAACTGTGACATTACGCCCCCCTCCGGAAAAAACGAAAAAACGAAAGGGGCGGAAAACCAGGAAACCAAAGTCAATGAGGGAGGGGGCTCCGGCGGAGGACGCAATCCCCGGAGGAGGACCAGAACAAAAGTCCAGGTAACACAGAAGACAGTCCATGGGGGCGACGACGGAGGGAGGAGCCAGGGAAGACACAGGAGGGACCTGAAGCAGGAGGAAATCCACAGGACCCAGACCACAGCCATGATGACGGCCCACGGTGGAGCCGACGGAGGGAGGAGCCATGGTGGAGGGAGGACCGCCGACTCCATGGGGCCGACCGACAGAGGCGGAGCAGATGGAAGAGGAGCCCGAGGCGGAGACGGAGAGCCGATGATCCGGGGTGACGCCGAGGATCCGGAGGGCCAAGGTGGAGCAGGCTCTGGCGCCCGAGGCGGAGGCGGAGTCCTGGAGATCCGCGGCGGAGCCGGAGCGACAGAGGATGGAGGCTGTGCCCGCAGGAAGGAGGAGTCCCAAGGAGCCGGTGGGACGGCGCGACGAGGCACAGCCGGAGGAGCAGAGTCCTGAGGAGCCGATGGGGTGACGACTGACCAGGGCGGAGCCGGAAAGACGATGGAGCCCGGTGGAGCTGGTGGATCGATGGGCGACGGTGAAGAGGAGGGCGTCGAGAGCCGTGGTGGAACCGCGGGGTCGAAGGGCCGAGGCGGAGTCCAGGACTCGGAGGCTGGAGGCGGAGCTGAGGAATCCTCCAGCCGAGGCGCCGATGGAAGCTGGCAGCCCCGCGGCGAGCCCACTGCACAGATGTTGGGCTGAGGGTGAGCTGAGGGGCTGTCAGGGGACAGCGGTGGCCAGACAGACATGGCAGCAGATGACAGAGGGTGGGTGGGTGACAGGACAGGACAGGACAGACGGATATTTCCATATCAAAGTCAATTGAGTCCTCAGAGTTATCTTCGACGAGATCCGAGAAAAAGTCTATTAAATCCCCAGAATTTTGTCCAAGCTCACCCTCAGTGGTGGTGCAGTGGGCAGGGCTCTCTGTAGCCCTCTCTTGCTCCACGTCATACTCCACCGTCGCGGATGTTGCAGTCGGCTCTCGCACCTGGTCCGATGTGTCCGGCTCTGGCTCTGTCGCTCTTGGCTCTGGCTCTCCATCGTCGGTGGGCTCGGGCTGCAACTCCGCTTGTCGGGGTGATGTTGGGCTGGGTTCTGGGTCAGGTGTGGGGCTGGTGTCATCCTCCGCGTTCGACGAAGATCTGCTGGACACCAGCACCCACACGATGTCATAGGTGTATGCAGGACTAGACGAGACGATAGACGATATTCACAAATACAATATATTTAATATAATTCTCCAAGAGGAACAAGGCAGGAACACGAAGAGCTTTCACACACATCAAAACGTTAAGGACCGACAATACACTGAACTCAAAGACAGACTCTTAAAGACAAACTAATCAAGATACACAGGTGACATGGATGACTGATAATAAAACACAGGTGTTACAGATGACGGTGACGAGGGCTAAACCAAAAGACAGATCAACGGGGGGAAGACAAATGGGAAAAACCAATGACAAGACAGACAGAACTGTGACAATCATGAAATAACTGAACTTTTCAAAAACAAAAGAGACTGTAAATATTCTAAATGTAATAGATTATGTGTACAGTATACATTTAACTTTTTTATAGGCCTACTATACAATATGTTGAACCATATCACATTTTTTCATGTCCATCATGTAGGTTTTTAATCAGCTGAACCGTGTGAAGTTTACTAAAAATAATCATTCTGTTTCATTTGACACCAATGGAGACCCTGTGGCCACATATGAACTTGTGAACTGGCAACTTCAAGGAGATGGTTCAGTTGATTTTGTGACAGTTGGTCAGTATGATGCATCCCAGCCTAAAGGCCAAGAATTCAGTCTGAGTAGAGCTGTCATTTGGTATGATGGCAGAGAAAAGGTATTTTGTCGTTGTTGTTACTTACCACATAAACACACAATTGTTTTTGTCATGTACATATATTAAATAAAATTATGAAAAAAATCCATAAAATTCTATATATAAACCTATATTTTAAACATTGTAGTTTTACACTATTTTTACCCAAAGGCTTTGTCAGTTTCTGACTCTGATGCTGTGTGTACCTGTTACCTGCAGGTGCCCGTGTCTGTGTGCAGTGAGAGTTGTCCTCCAGGTACTAGGAAGGCTGTGAAAAAAGGAAGACCTGTCTGCTGTTATGACTGCATTACCTGTGCAGAAGGAGAGATCAGCAATGAGACAGGTATTTTTGACATTCTACATATTTATGGGTCAACTGATAAATAAGTAAATAAACACCCATTGCTGTGACTGTGTATCCACAGCATTTTTTTCATATCATGTTGTATGTTTTGATACTTGAGATGGCAAGTGCTAGATCTGTATGTTTAAGTCAGAGGCATAAGAAATTGAAAGTACTATTATTGCTTGTTATATAATAAAAGGCTCTACAAATGGGCTGGTTTTATTAGCAACAGTCAGATAATGATATGCTTGCTGTCTAAATAGTGTCAAATGGTTTGACCTTGATTACAAACACAGCTTTGACATGCTATGATCTCTCATGTGTTTCCACTTGGTAACAGAGTTCTGCAATATGTGTTTTTTTAGACCAACCTAGAAATAAACCCTGGTTCCCTTGGTACCCCACCCCCCACCCCCACAAAAAAGTCTGTTGTTAAATGTAAAGGACAAACAAGGACTTTTATTGGCCTTTCAGTCGCTCAGGCATATCATTAAAAATAATCTTTAGAAATATATTTGCAGTTTCATGATGTCACGATTCTCCCAATTTCACATCTGGGCATTTCAAATAGGTTGAAAATAATAATTAATATTTTAAAAGTTAGATTTAATTCCTGAAACTAGCAGTATGTGTATATCCTTTACGGTAACCTCTTATACATATTAATGAACTATTTGCACTAAGCGCCGTGTGCTGTAGGCTAATCATCTAATTGACCTAAATGTACACAAGCAACACTGCTCTTATGAAAATGATCCATGGTTTACTACAAATAATACAAAAAATTACAATTGTAGTTAAACCATAATAACCATAGTTGGATTTTACTACACTAAAAACATTTAAAACTATAGTAAAACAGTAAAACAGGTTATAGAAGTTGTATAAACAGGGGGCAAAACATGGTTACTACACTTTTACTATAGTAAAATCATGGTTAATTTTCATATCAGTCGAATTAATTGAAAACTGTACATTCAACAGGTATAAAATATATCTAGAAGGAGAAAAATACTGTTAATGAAAAGACAAGCGCTAATGTGCCAGGTTAGTGGGGAAATATATTTATTTATTAAGAATGTAAATTTGGAAGGGAAACATATTTATAGGAACATTTCAGCAGGTTGAAGATGCGTAGTAATAATCTACATTCTCGTGAGAAATTGTATGTCAAAAACTCCCGAGCTGTAATAAGTAGAATGTGGAAGTAGTTGTGCAAGTAGTCCATATCAAACACATTTTGATTCTTCATTCCATGACCCATTTAAATGAGAAAAACGAATCAAGTAAAAAGTAATAATATTTACCCTACACCTTAAAGACATGTGATTGACATATTTAAGATATAATTTCCTTTTTTCCTTGACATGACATATGTTGCACCACTTAAATTTTGCAGACAAAAATAGTGAAGCACTTTTGATAAAGATGTTTAAGATGTTATTTCTTTATGAAATTGTCTGTCTTATGAAATTAATACAATTGTATGTATGTTGTTAGGGCAAAAAAAAAAAAAAAAAAAAACAATATCATTGACCCTTCTTTAAACACAGAGTTGGTCATTCTAAAAAAGTGTAGTCTGATAATCTACCCAACTCAATCCGAACAGAGTCCTTAGCCATCTTCAAGAATCGACTAAAACACATCTCTTCTCCCTCTAACTTTAGCACCATCTATTCCAATTCTATTCTTAAAAAAAAAAAACTTGTCCTTTTAGACTTAAACTCTATTCATTTACTTACTGCTTGTTTTATTTAAAAAGAAAAAAATAACACTTGCTTCTCTGTTCTTTTTGTATTCTCTCCAACTATTTTAGGCCTCTAACACTATTTTGCTTTTGCTTTTTTATTCTATTTTCTTTTCATTTATTATATAATTAAAAAAAAAAAAACTTGCTATGTGTACTGCGTTAGGCTAAATGAGACTTGTCATAACACTTGCATGTTATTGCTCTTTTGTTGATTTTGATTGCTTCCATTGTCCTCTTTTGTAAGTCACTTTGGATAAAAGTGTCTGCTAAATTTCTAAATGTAAATGTAAATAACCAGCATGTCTACATTTTGTCCTGTGGTTCATGAATGGCTGTTATGCACTGACTTCTTGATCTTTCAGATTCTCTAGATTGTCACAGATGCCTACCTGAGTACTGGCCCAATAATGAGAAGGACAAGTGTCTCCCTAAAATAGTGGAGTTTCTCTCCTGGGATGAGATCCTTGGGATTATACTGGCTGCTTTCTCTATTGCTGGTTCTTTAGTGGCTTTGAGCATAACTTTAGTGTTTTACAAAAACAGGGCCTCTCCAATAGTAAAAGCCAACAACTCAGAGTTGAGCTTCCTACTTCTCCTCTCATTGTCTCTGTGTTTTCTCTGTTCACTTACTTTTATTGGTCGGCCCACTGAGTGGTCATGTATGTTGCGTCACACAGCATTTGGGATCACTTTTGTCCTCTGTATCTCCTGTGTTCTGGGGAAAACAATAGTGGTGTTAATTGCCTTCAAAGCTACAGTTCCGGGAAGTAATGTCATGAAATGGTTTGGGCCTCCTCAACAGAGACTCAGTGTTTTTAGTTTCACTCTTGTACAGGTACTTATATGTGTGCTTTGGTTAACAATATCCCCACCTTTTCCGTATAACAATATGCATCAGTACAAAGAAAAGATCATTCTAGAATGCAGTTTAGGATCAGCTGTTGGTTTCTGGGCTGTACTGGGTTATATTGGCTTCCTAGCTTTACTTTGCTTTGTTTTAGCTTTTCTAGCCAGAAAGCTACCTGATAACTTCAATGAGGCTAAATTTATCACATTCAGTATGCTAATATTCTGTGCTGTATGGATCACCTTTATTCCAGCTTATGTCAGCTCTCCAGGGAAATTCACTGTAGCTGTGGAGATATTTGCTATTTTAGCTTCAAGCTTTGGTCTGATTCTCTGTATTTTTGCTCCTAAGTGTTTCATTATTGTCTTTAGGCCAGAGCAGAATACCAAAAAACATCTAATGGGCAAAGTACCATCAAAAGCCCTCTGAGAGGCACACAACTGCC
>NW_027394519.1:0-22683 GCF_049309525.1 Garra rufa | reverse complement strand
GAATGGAAAGGTGAGCTCTAAAATTAGCAACTCCTCAATCCAACAGTTTGGTGACTGTCCTTTGTTTGTCATGCTGCTCTCTTATACAGTTGTACTTCCTGCTTCCTGTCATGTGTCTAGTCACATGGCAGGCCAACCATCCATTTTTTAAAGACACACACTCACTTAAAATGTTAAGAGTAATAAAATGGCCTAAAAAACATGTAAAACACTTAAAACTCTATAATACATTTAAATGATTGTAATAAATAGAGCGGTAAAACACGTCTTTCTAAAAGCCAGCATATTATATAAATAGTGAAGAAAAGGCAAAAGCTTACAGCACCTGGTATTCCCAGGCGGTCTCCCATCCAAGTACTAAGCAGGCCCGACGCTGCTTAGCTTCCGAGATCAGACGAGATCGGGCGCTCTCAGCGCGGTATGGCCGTAAGCGAGGGCTGCTCCAAAAAGTGGGCTATTTAAAGATCAGCCTCCGTAAAAGCCAGCATATTATATAAATAGTGAAGAAAAGGCAAAAGCTTACAGCACCTGGTATTCCCAGGCGGTCTCCCATCCAAGTACTAAGCAGGCCCGACGCTGCTTAGCTTCCGAGATCAGACGAGATCGGGCGCTCTCAGCGCGGTATGGCCGTAAGCGAGGGCTGCTCCAAAAAGTGGGCTATTTAAAGATCAGCCTCCGTAAAAGCCAGCATATTATATAAATAGTGAAGAAAAGGCAAAAGCTTACAGCACCTGGTATTCCCAGGCGGTCTCCCATCCAAGTGTAACAATCGGCCTTATCAGCCGAGTTACAAGACTAAAATGGGATCAGATTTAACTGTGAGAGATGACTAGTGGTTAAAAGAATGAGACATAAAAGAAGATTGGTTTAAATAGATTTGGTTTATTTACAAGGTTCACATAAAAGACTTTAAAACAACACGATAAAACGAGGTAAACGCTGTTAAAAGAATACAGTTCATTTGTCCATACCCTAAAAACAGTCCAAGAATCCCAGTGTGTTGATAAGTCCAATGTGAGTGTCCACCGGTGTATATACAATCCACAGAAAGTGTAATCCAAAGTTTGCAGGTGGTGAATGGAAAGGTGAGCTCTAAAATTAGCAACTCCTCAATCCAACAGTTTGGTGACTGTCCTTTGTTTGTCATGCTGCTCTCTTATACAGTTGTACTTCCTGCTTCCTGTCATGTGTCTAGTCACATGGCAGGCCAACCATCCATTTTTTAAAGACACACACTCACTTAAAATGTTAAGAGTAATAAAATGGCCTAAAAAACATGTAAAACACTTAAAACTCTATAATACATTTAAATGATTGTAATAAATAGAGCGGTAAAACACGTCTTTCTAAAAGCCAGCATATTATATAAATAGTGAAGAAAAGGCAAAAGCTTACAGCACCTGGTATTCCCAGGCGGTCTCCCATCCAAGTACTAAGCAGGCCCGACGCTGCTTAGCTTCCGAGATCAGACGAGATCGGGCGCTCTCAGCGCGGTATGGCCGTAAGCGAGGGCTGCTCCAAAAAGTGGGCTATTTAAAGATCAGCCTCCGTAAAAGCCAGCATATTATATAAATAGTGAAGAAAAGGCAAAAGCTTACAGCACCTGGTATTCCCAGGCGGTCTCCCATCCAAGTGTAACAATCGGCCTTATCAGCCGAGTTACAAGACTAAAATGGGATCAGATTTAACTGTGAGAGATGACTAGTGGTTAAAAGAATGAGACATAAAAGAAGATTGGTTTAAATAGATTTGGTTTATTTACAAGGTTCACATAAAAGACTTTAAAACAACACGATAAAACGAGGTAAACGCTGTTAAAAGAATACAGTTCATTTGTCCATACCCTAAAAACAGTCCAAGAATCCCAGTGTGTTGATAAGTCCAATGTGAGTGTCCACCGGTGTATATACAATCCACAGAAAGTGTAATCCAAAGTTTGCAGGTGGTGAATGGAAAGGTGAGCTCTAAAATTAGCAACTCCTCAATCCAACAGTTTGGTGACTGTCCTTTGTTTGTCATGCTGCTCTCTTATACAGTTGTACTTCCTGCTTCCTGTCATGTGTCTAGTCACATGGCAGGCCAACCATCCATTTTTTAAAGACACACACTCACTTAAAATGTTAAGAGTAATAAAATGGCCTAAAAAACATGTAAAACACTTAAAACTCTATAATACATTTAAATGATTGTAATAAATAGAGCGGTAAAACACGTCTTTCTAAAAGCCAGCATATTATATAAATAGTGAAGAAAAGGCAAAAGCTTACAGCACCTGGTATTCCCAGGCGGTCTCCCATCCAAGTACTAAGCAGGCCCGACGCTGCTTAGCTTCCGAGATCAGACGAGATCGGGCGCTCTCAGCGCGGTATGGCCGTAAGCGAGGGCTGCTCCAAAAAGTGGGCTATTTAAAGATCAGCCTCCGTAAAAGCCAGCATATTATATAAATAGTGAAGAAAAGGCAAAAGCTTACAGCACCTGGTATTCCCAGGCGGTCTCCCATCCAAGTACTAAGCAGGCCCGACGCTGCTTAGCTTCCGAGATCAGACGAGATCGGGCGCTCTCAGCGCGGTATGGCCGTAAGCGAGGGCTGCTCCAAAAAGTGGGCTATTTAAAGATCAGCCTCCGTAAAAGCCAGCATATTATATAAATAGTGAAGAAAAGGCAAAAGCTTACAGCACCTGGTATTCCCAGGCGGTCTCCCATCCAAGTGTAACAATCGGCCTTATCAGCCGAGTTACAAGACTAAAATGGGATCAGATTTAACTGTGAGAGATGACTAGTGGTTAAAAGAATGAGACATAAAAGAAGATTGGTTTAAATAGATTTGGTTTATTTACAAGGTTCACATAAAAGACTTTAAAACAACACGATAAAACGAGGTAAACGCTGTTAAAAGAATACAGTTCATTTGTCCATACCCTAAAAACAGTCCAAGAATCCCAGTGTGTTGATAAGTCCAATGTGAGTGTCCACCGGTGTATATACAATCCACAGAAAGTGTAATCCAAAGTTTGCAGGTGGTGAATGGAAAGGTGAGCTCTAAAATTAGCAACTCCTCAATCCAACAGTTTGGTGACTGTCCTTTGTTTGTCATGCTGCTCTCTTATACAGTTGTACTTCCTGCTTCCTGTCATGTGTCTAGTCACATGGCAGGCCAACCATCCATTTTTTAAAGACACACACTCACTTAAAATGTTAAGAGTAATAAAATGGCCTAAAAAACATGTAAAACACTTAAAACTCTATAATACATTTAAATGATTGTAATAAATAGAGCGGTAAAACACGTCTTTCTAAAAGCCAGCATATTATATAAATAGTGAAGAAAAGGCAAAAGCTTACAGCACCTGGTATTCCCAGGCGGTCTCCCATCCAAGTACTAAGCAGGCCCGACGCTGCTTAGCTTCCGAGATCAGACGAGATCGGGCGCTCTCAGCGCGGTATGGCCGTAAGCGAGGGCTGCTCCAAAAAGTGGGCTATTTAAAGATCAGCCTCCGTAAAAGCCAGCATATTATATAAATAGTGAAGAAAAGGCAAAAGCTTACAGCACCTGGTATTCCCAGGCGGTCTCCCATCCAAGTGTAACAATCGGCCTTATCAGCCGAGTTACAAGACTAAAATGGGATCAGATTTAACTGTGAGAGATGACTAGTGGTTAAAAGAATGAGACATAAAAGAAGATTGGTTTAAATAGATTTGGTTTATTTACAAGGTTCACATAAAAGACTTTAAAACAACACGATAAAACGAGGTAAACGCTGTTAAAAGAATACAGTTCATTTGTCCATACCCTAAAAACAGTCCAAGAATCCCAGTGTGTTGATAAGTCCAATGTGAGTGTCCACCGGTGTATATACAATCCACAGAAAGTGTAATCCAAAGTTTGCAGGTGGTGAATGGAAAGGTGAGCTCTAAAATTAGCAACTCCTCAATCCAACAGTTTGGTGACTGTCCTTTGTTTGTCATGCTGCTCTCTTATACAGTTGTACTTCCTGCTTCCTGTCATGTGTCTAGTCACATGGCAGGCCAACCATCCATTTTTTAAAGACACACACTCACTTAAAATGTTAAGAGTAATAAAATGGCCTAAAAAACATGTAAAACACTTAAAACTCTATAATACATTTAAATGATTGTAATAAATAGAGCGGTAAAACACGTCTTTCTAAAAGCCAGCATATTATATAAATAGTGAAGAAAAGGCAAAAGCTTACAGCACCTGGTATTCCCAGGCGGTCTCCCATCCAAGTACTAAGCAGGCCCGACGCTGCTTAGCTTCCGAGATCAGACGAGATCGGGCGCTCTCAGCGCGGTATGGCCGTAAGCGAGGGCTGCTCCAAAAAGTGGGCTATTTAAAGATCAGCCTCCGTAAAAGCCAGCATATTATATAAATAGTGAAGAAAAGGCAAAAGCTTACAGCACCTGGTAATCCCAGGCGGTCTCCCATCCAAGTGTAACAATCGGCCTTATCAGCCGAGTTACAAGACTAAAATGGGGTCAGATTTAACTGTGAGAGATGACTAGTGGTTAAAAGAATGAGACATAAAAGAAGATTGGTTTAAATAGATTTGGTTTATTTACAAGGTTCACATAAAAGACTTTAAAACAACACGATAAAACGAGGTAAACGCTGTTAAAAGAATACAGTTCATTTGTCCATACCCTAAAAACAGTCCAAGAATCCCAGTGTGTTGATAAGTCCAATGTGAGTGTCCACCGGTGTATATACAATCCACAGAAAGTGTAATCCAAAGTTTGCAGGTGGTGAATGGAAAGGTGAGCTCTAAAATTAGCAACTCCTCAATCCAACAGTTTGGTGACTGTCCTTTGTTTGTCATGCTGCTCTCTTATACAGTTGTACTTCCTGCTTCCTGTCATGTGTCTAGTCACATGGCAGGCCAACCATCCATTTTTTAAAGACACACACTCACTTAAAATGTTAAGAGTAATAAAATGGCCTAAAAAACATGTAAAACACTTAAAACTCTATAATACATTTAAATGATTGTAATAAATAGAGCGGTAAAACACGTCTTTCTAAAAGCCAGCATATTATATAAATAGTGAAGAAAAGGCAAAAGCTTACAGCACCTGGTATTCCCAGGCGGTCTCCCATCCAAGTACTAAGCAGGCCCGACGCTGCTTAGCTTCCGAGATCAGACGAGATCGGGCGCTCTCAGCGCGGTATGGCCGTAAGCGAGGGCTGCTCCAAAAAGTGGGCTATTTAAAGATCAGCCTCCGTAAAAGCCAGCATATTATATAAATAGTGAAGAAAAGGCAAAAGCTTACAGCACCTGGTATTCCCAGGCGGTCTCCCATCCAAGTACTAAGCAGGCCCGACGCTGCTTAGCTTCCGAGATCAGACGAGATCGGGCGCTCTCAGCGCGGTATGGCCGTAAGCGAGGGCTGCTCCAAAAAGTGGGCTATTTAAAGATCAGCCTCCGTAAAAGCCAGCATATTATATAAATAGTGAAGAAAAGGCAAAAGCTTACAGCACCTGGTATTCCCAGGCGGTCTCCCATCCAAGTGTAACAATCGGCCTTATCAGCCGAGTTACAAGACTAAAATGGGATCAGATTTAACTGTGAGAGATGACTAGTGGTTAAAAGAATGAGACATAAAAGAAGATTGGTTTAAATAGATTTGGTTTATTTACAAGGTTCACATAAAAGACTTTAAAACAACACGATAAAACGAGGTAAACGCTGTTAAAAGAATACAGTTCATTTGTCCATACCCTAAAAACAGTCCAAGAATCCCAGTGTGTTGATAAGTCCAATGTGAGTGTCCACCGGTGTATATACAATCCACAGAAAGTGTAATCCAAAGTTTGCAGGTGGTGAATGGAAAGGTGAGCTCTAAAATTAGCAACTCCTCAATCCAACAGTTTGGTGACTGTCCTTTGTTTGTCATGCTGCTCTCTTATACAGTTGTACTTCCTGCTTCCTGTCATGTGTCTAGTCACATGGCAGGCCAACCATCCATTTTTTAAAGACACACACTCACTTAAAATGTTAAGAGTAATAAAATGGCCTAAAAAACATGTAAAACACTTAAAACTCTATAATACATTTAAATGATTGTAATAAATAGAGCGGTAAAACACGTCTTTCTAAAAGCCAGCATATTATATAAATAGTGAAGAAAAGGCAAAAGCTTACAGCACCTGGTATTCCCAGGCGGTCTCCCATCCAAGTACTAAGCAGGCCCGACGCTGCTTAGCTTCCGAGATCAGACGAGATCGGGCGCTCTCAGCGCGGTATGGCCATAAGCGAGGGCTGCTCCAAAAAGTGGGCTATTTAAAGATCAGCCTCCGTAAAAGCCAGCATATTATATAAATAGTGAAGAAAAGGCAAAAGCTTACAGCACCTGGTAATCCCAGGCGGTCTCCCATCCAAGTGTAACAATCGGCCTTATCAGCCGAGTTACAAGACTAAAATGGGGTCAGATTTAACTGTGAGAGATGACTAGTGGTTAAAAGAATGAGACATAAAAGAAGATTGGTTTAAATAGATTTGGTTTATTTACAAGGTTCACATAAAAGACTTTAAAACAACACGATAAAACGAGGTAAACGCTGTTAAAAGAATACAGTTCATTTGTCCATACCCTAAAAACAGTCCAAGAATCCCAGTGTGTTGATAAGTCCAATGTGAGTGTCCACCGGTGTATATACAATCCACAGAAAGTGTAATCCAAAGTTTGCAGGTGGTGAATGGAAAGGTGAGCTCTAAAATTAGCAACTCCTCAATCCAACAGTTTGGTGACTGTCCTTTGTTTGTCATGCTGCTCTCTTATACAGTTGTACTTCCTGCTTCCTGTCATGTGTCTAGTCACATGGCAGGCCAACCATCCATTTTTTAAAGACACACACTCACTTAAAATGTTAAGAGTAATAAAATGGCCTAAAAAACATGTAAAACACTTAAAACTCTATAATACATTTAAATGATTGTAATAAATAGAGCGGTAAAACACGTCTTTCTAAAAGCCAGCATATTATATAAATAGTGAAGAAAAGGCAAAAGCTTACAGCACCTGGTATTCCCAGGCGGTCTCCCATCCAAGTACTAAGCAGGCCCGACGCTGCTTAGCTTCCGAGATCAGACGAGATCGGGCGCTCTCAGCGCGGTATGGCCATAAGCGAGGGCTGCTCCAAAAAGTGGGCTATTTAAAGATCAGCCTCCGTAAAAGCCAGCATATTATATAAATAGTGAAGAAAAGGCAAAAGCTTACAGCACCTGGTATTCCCAGGCGGTCTCCCATCCAAGTACTAAGCAGGCCCGACGCTGCTTAGCTTCCGAGATCAGACGAGATCGGGCGCTCTCAGCGCGGTATGGCCGTAAGCGAGGGCTGCTCCAAAAAGTGGGCTATTTAAAGATCAGCCTCCGTAAAAGCCAGCATATTATATAAATAGTGAAGAAAAGGCAAAAGCTTACAGCACCTGGTATTCCCAGGCGGTCTCCCATCCAAGTGTAACAATCGGCCTTATCAGCCGAGTTACAAGACTAAAATGGGATCAGATTTAACTGTGAGAGATGACTAGTGGTTAAAAGAATGAGACATAAAAGAAGATTGGTTTAAATAGATTTGGTTTATTTACAAGGTTCACATAAAAGACTTTAAAACAACACGATAAAACGAGGTAAACGCTGTTAAAAGAATACAGTTCATTTGTCCATACCCTAAAAACAGTCCAAGAATCCCAGTGTGTTGATAAGTCCAATGTGAGTGTCCACCGGTGTATATACAATCCACAGAAAGTGTAATCCAAAGTTTGCAGGTGGTGAATGGAAAGGTGAGCTCTAAAATTAGCAACTCCTCAATCCAACAGTTTGGTGACTGTCCTTTGTTTGTCATGCTGCTCTCTTATACAGTTGTACTTCCTGCTTCCTGTCATGTGTCTAGTCACATGGCAGGCCAACCATCCATTTTTTAAAGACACACACTCACTTAAAATGTTAAGAGTAATAAAATGGCCTAAAAAACATGTAAAACACTTAAAACTCTATAATACATTTAAATGATTGTAATAAATAGAGCGGTAAAACACGTCTTTCTAAAAGCCAGCATATTATATAAATAGTGAAGAAAAGGCAAAAGCTTACAGCACCTGGTATTCCCAGGCGGTCTCCCATCCAAGTACTAAGCAGGCCCGACGCTGCTTAGCTTCCGAGATCAGACGAGATCGGGCGCTCTCAGCGCGGTATGGCCGTAAGCGAGGGCTGCTCCAAAAAGTGGGCTATTTAAAGATCAGCCTCCGTAAAAGCCAGCATATTATATAAATAGTGAAGAAAAGGCAAAAGCTTACAGCACCTGGTAATCCCAGGCGGTCTCCCATCCAAGTGTAACAATCGGCCTTATCAGCCGAGTTACAAGACTAAAATGGGGTCAGATTTAACTGTGAGAGATGACTAGTGGTTAAAAGAATGAGACATAAAAGAAGATTGGTTTAAATAGATTTGGTTTATTTACAAGGTTCACATAAAAGACTTTAAAACAACACGATAAAACGAGGTAAACGCTGTTAAAAGAATACAGTTCATTTGTCCATACCCTAAAAACAGTCCAAGAATCCCAGTGTGTTGATAAGTCCAATGTGAGTGTCCACCGGTGTATATACAATCCACAGAAAGTGTAATCCAAAGTTTGCAGGTGGTGAATGGAAAGGTGAGCTCTAAAATTAGCAACTCCTCAATCCAACAGTTTGGTGACTGTCCTTTGTTTGTCATGCTGCTCTCTTATACAGTTGTACTTCCTGCTTCCTGTCATGTGTCTAGTCACATGGCAGGCCAACCATCCATTTTTTAAAGACACACACTCACTTAAAATGTTAAGAGTAATAAAATGGCCTAAAAAACATGTAAAACACTTAAAACTCTATAATACATTTAAATGATTGTAATAAATAGAGCGGTAAAACACGTCTTTCTAAAAGCCAGCATATTATATAAATAGTGAAGAAAAGGCAAAAGCTTACAGCACCTGGTATTCCCAGGCGGTCTCCCATCCAAGTACTAAGCAGGCCCGACGCTGCTTAGCTTCCGAGATCAGACGAGATCGGGCGCTCTCAGCGCGGTATGGCCGTAAGCGAGGGCTGCTCCAAAAAGTGGGCTATTTAAAGATCAGCCTCCGTAAAAGCCAGCATATTATATAAATAGTGAAGAAAAGGCAAAAGCTTACAGCACCTGGTATTCCCAGGCGGTCTCCCATCCAAGTGTAACAATCGGCCTTATCAGCCGAGTTACAAGACTAAAATGGGATCAGATTTAACTGTGAGAGATGACTAGTGGTTAAAAGAATGAGACATAAAAGAAGATTGGTTTAAATAGATTTGGTTTATTTACAAGGTTCACATAAAAGACTTTAAAACAACACGATAAAACGAGGTAAACGCTGTTAAAAGAATACAGTTCATTTGTCCATACCCTAAAAACAGTCCAAGAATCCCAGTGTGTTGATAAGTCCAATGTGAGTGTCCACCGGTGTATATACAATCCACAGAAAGTGTAATCCAAAGTTTGCAGGTGGTGAATGGAAAGGTGAGCTCTAAAATTAGCAACTCCTCAATCCAACAGTTTGGTGACTGTCCTTTGTTTGTCATGCTGCTCTCTTATACAGTTGTACTTCCTGCTTCCTGTCATGTGTCTAGTCACATGGCAGGCCAACCATCCATTTTTTAAAGACACACACTCACTTAAAATGTTAAGAGTAATAAAATGGCCTAAAAAACATGTAAAACACTTAAAACTCTATAATACATTTAAATGATTGTAATAAATAGAGCGGTAAAACACGTCTTTCTAAAAGCCAGCATATTATATAAATAGTGAAGAAAAGGCAAAAGCTTACAGCACCTGGTATTCCCAGGCGGTCTCCCATCCAAGTACTAAGCAGGCCCGACGCTGCTTAGCTTCCGAGATCAGACGAGATCGGGCGCTCTCAGCGCGGTATGGCCGTAAGCGAGGGCTGCTCCAAAAAGTGGGCTATTTAAAGATCAGCCTCCGTAAAAGCCAGCATATTATATAAATAGTGAAGAAAAGGCAAAAGCTTACAGCACCTGGTAATCCCAGGCGGTCTCCCATCCAAGTGTAACAATCGGCCTTATCAGCCGAGTTACAAGACTAAAATGGGGTCAGATTTAACTGTGAGAGATGACTAGTGGTTAAAAGAATGAGACATAAAAGAAGATTGGTTTAAATAGATTTGGTTTATTTACAAGGTTCACATAAAAGACTTTAAAACAACACGATAAAACGAGGTAAACGCTGTTAAAAGAATACAGTTCATTTGTCCATACCCTAAAAACAGTCCAAGAATCCCAGTGTGTTGATAAGTCCAATGTGAGTGTCCACCGGTGTATATACAATCCACAGAAAGTGTAATCCAAAGTTTGCAGGTGGTGAATGGAAAGGTGAGCTCTAAAATTAGCAACTCCTCAATCCAACAGTTTGGTGACTGTCCTTTGTTTGTCATGCTGCTCTCTTATACAGTTGTACTTCCTGCTTCCTGTCATGTGTCTAGTCACATGGCAGGCCAACCATCCATTTTTTAAAGACACACACTCACTTAAAATGTTAAGAGTAATAAAATGGCCTAAAAAACATGTAAAACACTTAAAACTCTATAATACATTTAAATGATTGTAATAAATAGAGCGGTAAAACACGTCTTTCTAAAAGCCAGCATATTATATAAATAGTGAAGAAAAGGCAAAAGCTTACAGCACCTGGTATTCCCAGGCGGTCTCCCATCCAAGTACTAAGCAGGCCCGACGCTGCTTAGCTTCCGAGATCAGACGAGATCGGGCGCTCTCAGCGCGGTATGGCCGTAAGCGAGGGCTGCTCCAAAAAGTGGGCTATTTAAAGATCAGCCTCCGTAAAAGCCAGCATATTATATAAATAGTGAAGAAAAGGCAAAAGCTTACAGCACCTGGTATACCCAGGCGGTCTCCCATCCAAGTACTAAGCAGGCCCGACGCTGCTTAGCTTCCGAGATCAGACGAGATCGGGCGCTCTCAGCGCGGTATGGCCGTAAGCGAGGGCTGCTCCAAAAAGTGGGCTATTTAAAGATCAGCCTCCGTAAAAGCCAGCATATTATATAAATAGTGAAGAAAAGGCAAAAGCTTACAGCACCTGGTATTCCCAGGCGGTCTCCCATCCAAGTGTAACAATCGGCCTTATCAGCCGAGTTACAAGACTAAAATGGGATCAGATTTAACTGTGAGAGATGACTAGTGGTTAAAAGAATGAGACATAAAAGAAGATTGGTTTAAATAGATTTGGTTTATTTACAAGGTTCACATAAAAGACTTTAAAACAACACGATAAAACGAGGTAAACGCTGTTAAAAGAATACAGTTCATTTGTCCATACCCTAAAAACAGTCCAAGAATCCCAGTGTGTTGATAAGTCCAATGTGAGTGTCCACCGGTGTATATACAATCCACAGAAAGTGTAATCCAAAGTTTGCAGGTGGTGAATGGAAAGGTGAGCTCTAAAATTAGCAACTCCTCAATCCAACAGTTTGGTGACTGTCCTTTGTTTGTCATGCTGCTCTCTTATACAGTTGTACTTCCTGCTTCCTGTCATGTGTCTAGTCACATGGCAGGCCAACCATCCATTTTTTAAAGACACACACTCACTTAAAATGTTAAGAGTAATAAAATGGCCTAAAAAACATGTAAAACACTTAAAACTCTATAATACATTTAAATGATTGTAATAAATAGAGCGGTAAAACACGTCTTTCTAAAAGCCAGCATATTATATAAATAGTGAAGAAAAGGCAAAAGCTTACAGCACCTGGTATTCCCAGGCGGTCTCCCATCCAAGTACTAAGCAGGCCCGACGCTGCTTAGCTTCCGAGATCAGACGAGATCGGGCGCTCTCAGCGCGGTATGGCCGTAAGCGAGGGCTGCTCCAAAAAGTGGGCTATTTAAAGATCAGCCTCCGTAAAAGCCAGCATATTATATAAATAGTGAAGAAAAGGCAAAAGCTTACAGCACCTGGTAATCCCAGGCGGTCTCCCATCCAAGTGTAACAATCGGCCTTATCAGCCGAGTTACAAGACTAAAATGGGGTCAGATTTAACTGTGAGAGATGACTAGTGGTTAAAAGAATGAGACATAAAAGAAGATTGGTTTAAATAGATTTGGTTTATTTACAAGGTTCACATAAAAGACTTTAAAACAACACGATAAAACGAGGTAAACGCTGTTAAAAGAATACAGTTCATTTGTCCATACCCTAAAAACAGTCCAAGAATCCCAGTGTGTTGATAAGTCCAATGTGAGTGTCCACCGGTGTATATACAATCCACAGAAAGTGTAATCCAAAGTTTGCAGGTGGTGAATGGAAAGGTGAGCTCTAAAATTAGCAACTCCTCAATCCAACAGTTTGGTGACTGTCCTTTGTTTGTCATGCTGCTCTCTTATACAGTTGTACTTCCTGCTTCCTGTCATGTGTCTAGTCACATGGCAGGCCAACCATCCATTTTTTAAAGACACACACTCACTTAAAATGTTAAGAGTAATAAAATGGCCTAAAAAACATGTAAAACACTTAAAACTCTATAATACATTTAAATGATTGTAATAAATAGAGCGGTAAAACACGTCTTTCTAAAAGCCAGCATATTATATAAATAGTGAAGAAAAGGCAAAAGCTTACAGCACCTGGTATTCCCAGGCGGTCTCCCATCCAAGTACTAAGCAGGCCCGACGCTGCTTAGCTTCCGAGATCAGACGAGATCGGGCGCTCTCAGCGCGGTATGGCCGTAAGCGAGGGCTGCTCCAAAAAGTGGGCTATTTAAAGATCAGCCTCCGTAAAAGCCAGCATATTATATAAATAGTGAAGAAAAGGCAAAAGCTTACAGCACCTGGTATTCCCAGGCGGTCTCCCATCCAAGTACTAAGCAGGCCCGACGCTGCTTAGCTTCCGAGATCAGACGAGATCGGGCGCTCTCAGCGCGGTATGGCCGTAAGCGAGGGCTGCTCCAAAAAGTGGGCTATTTAAAGATCAGCCTCCGTAAAAGCCAGCATATTATATAAATAGTGAAGAAAAGGCAAAAGCTTACAGCACCTGGTATTCCCAGGCGGTCTCCCATCCAAGTGTAACAATCGGCCTTATCAGCCGAGTTACAAGACTAAAATGGGATCAGATTTAACTGTGAGAGATGACTAGTGGTTAAAAGAATGAGACATAAAAGAAGATTGGTTTAAATAGATTTGGTTTATTTACAAGGTTCACATAAAAGACTTTAAAACAACACGATAAAACGAGGTAAACGCTGTTAAAAGAATACAGTTCATTTGTCCATACCCTAAAAACAGTCCAAGAATCCCAGTGTGTTGATAAGTCCAATGTGAGTGTCCACCGGTGTATATACAATCCACAGAAAGTGTAATCCAAAGTTTGCAGGTGGTGAATGGAAAGGTGAGCTCTAAAATTAGCAACTCCTCAATCCAACAGTTTGGTGACTGTCCTTTGTTTGTCATGCTGCTCTCTTATACAGTTGTACTTCCTGCTTCCTGTCATGTGTCTAGTCACATGGCAGGCCAACCATCCATTTTTTAAAGACACACACTCACTTAAAATGTTAAGAGTAATAAAATGGCCTAAAAAACATGTAAAACACTTAAAACTCTATAATACATTTAAATGATTGTAATAAATAGAGCGGTAAAACACGTCTTTCTAAAAGCCAGCATATTATATAAATAGTGAAGAAAAGGCAAAAGCTTACAGCACCTGGTATTCCCAGGCGGTCTCCCATCCAAGTACTAAGCAGGCCCGACGCTGCTTAGCTTCCGAGATCAGACGAGATCGGGCGCTCTCAGCGCGGTATGGCCGTAAGCGAGGGCTGCTCCAAAAAGTGGGCTATTTAAAGATCAGCCTCCGTAAAAGCCAGCATATTATATAAATAGTGAAGAAAAGGCAAAAGCTTACAGCACCTGGTATTCCCAGGCGGTCTCCCATCCAAGTGTAACAATCGGCCTTATCAGCCGAGTTACAAGACTAAAATGGGATCAGATTTAACTGTGAGAGATGACTAGTGGTTAAAAGAATGAGACATAAAAGAAGATTGGTTTAAATAGATTTGGTTTATTTACAAGGTTCACATAAAAGACTTTAAAACAACACGATAAAACGAGGTAAACGCTGTTAAAAGAATACAGTTCATTTGTCCATACCCTAAAAACAGTCCAAGAATCCCAGTGTGTTGATAAGTCCAATGTGAGTGTCCACCGGTGTATATACAATCCACAGAAAGTGTAATCCAAAGTTTGCAGGTGGTGAATGGAAAGGTGAGCTCTAAAATTAGCAACTCCTCAATCCAACAGTTTGGTGACTGTCCTTTGTTTGTCATGCTGCTCTCTTATACAGTTGTACTTCCTGCTTCCTGTCATGTGTCTAGTCACATGGCAGGCCAACCATCCATTTTTTAAAGACACACACTCACTTAAAATGTTAAGAGTAATAAAATGGCCTAAAAAACATGTAAAACACTTAAAACTCTATAATACATTTAAATGATTGTAATAAATAGAGCGGTAAAACACGTCTTTCTAAAAGCCAGCATATTATATAAATAGTGAAGAAAAGGCAAAAGCTTACAGCACCTGGTATTCCCAGGCGGTCTCCCATCCAAGTACTAAGCAGGCCCGACGCTGCTTAGCTTCCGAGATCAGACGAGATCGGGCGCTCTCAGCGCGGTATGGCCGTAAGCGAGGGCTGCTCCAAAAAGTGGGCTATTTAAAGATCAGCCTCCGTAAAAGCCAGCATATTATATAAATAGTGAAGAAAAGGCAAAAGCTTACAGCACCTGGTATTCCCAGGCGGTCTCCCATCCAAGTACTAAGCAGGCCCGACGCTGCTTAGCTTCCGAGATCAGACGAGATCGGGCGCTCTCAGCGCGGTATGGCCGTAAGCGAGGGCTGCTCCAAAAAGTGGGCTATTTAAAGATCAGCCTCCGTAAAAGCCAGCATATTATATAAATAGTGAAGAAAAGGCAAAAGCTTACAGCACCTGGTATTCCCAGGCGGTCTCCCATCCAAGTGTAACAATCGGCCTTATCAGCCGAGTTACAAGACTAAAATGGGATCAGATTTAACTGTGAGAGATGACTAGTGGTTAAAAGAATGAGACATAAAAGAAGATTGGTTTAAATAGATTTGGTTTATTTACAAGGTTCACATAAAAGACTTTAAAACAACACGATAAAACGAGGTAAACGCTGTTAAAAGAATACAGTTCATTTGTCCATACCCTAAAAACAGTCCAAGAATCCCAGTGTGTTGATAAGTCCAATGTGAGTGTCCACCGGTGTATATACAATCCACAGAAAGTGTAATCCAAAGTTTGCAGGTGGTGAATGGAAAGGTGAGCTCTAAAATTAGCAACTCCTCAATCCAACAGTTTGGTGACTGTCCTTTGTTTGTCATGCTGCTCTCTTATACAGTTGTACTTCCTGCTTCCTGTCATGTGTCTAGTCACATGGCAGGCCAACCATCCATTTTTTAAAGACACACACTCACTTAAAATGTTAAGAGTAATAAAATGGCCTAAAAAACATGTAAAACACTTAAAACTCTATAATACATTTAAATGATTGTAATAAATAGAGCGGTAAAACACGTCTTTCTAAAAGCCAGCATATTATATAAATAGTGAAGAAAAGGCAAAAGCTTACAGCACCTGGTATTCCCAGGCGGTCTCCCATCCAAGTACTAAGCAGGCCCGACGCTGCTTAGCTTCCGAGATCAGACGAGATCGGGCGCTCTCAGCGCGGTATGGCCGTAAGCGAGGGCTGCTCCAAAAAGTGGGCTATTTAAAGATCAGCCTCCGTAAAAGCCAGCATATTATATAAATAGTGAAGAAAAGGCAAAAGCTTACAGCACCTGGTATTCCCAGGCGGTCTCCCATCCAAGTGTAACAATCGGCCTTATCAGCCGAGTTACAAGACTAAAATGGGATCAGATTTAACTGTGAGAGATGACTAGTGGTTAAAAGAATGAGACATAAAAGAAGATTGGTTTAAATAGATTTGGTTTATTTACAAGGTTCACATAAAAGACTTTAAAACAACACGATAAAACGAGGTAAACGCTGTTAAAAGAATACAGTTCATTTGTCCATACCCTAAAAACAGTCCAAGAATCCCAGTGTGTTGATAAGTCCAATGTGAGTGTCCACCGGTGTATATACAATCCACAGAAAGTGTAATCCAAAGTTTGCAGGTGGTGAATGGAAAGGTGAGCTCTAAAATTAGCAACTCCTCAATCCAACAGTTTGGTGACTGTCCTTTGTTTGTCATGCTGCTCTCTTATACAGTTGTACTTCCTGCTTCCTGTCATGTGTCTAGTCACATGGCAGGCCAACCATCCATTTTTTAAAGACACACACTCACTTAAAATGTTAAGAGTAATAAAATGGCCTAAAAAACATGTAAAACACTTAAAACTCTATAATACATTTAAATGATTGTAATAAATAGAGCGGTAAAACACGTCTTTCTAAAAGCCAGCATATTATATAAATAGTGAAGAAAAGGCAAAAGCTTACAGCACCTGGTATTCCCAGGCGGTCTCCCATCCAAGTACTAAGCAGGCCCGACGCTGCTTAGCTTCCGAGATCAGACGAGATCGGGCGCTCTCAGCGCGGTATGGCCGTAAGCGAGGGCTGCTCCAAAAAGTGGGCTATTTAAAGATCAGCCTCCGTAAAAGCCAGCATATTATATAAATAGTGAAGAAAAGGCAAAAGCTTACAGCACCTGGTAATCCCAGGCGGTCTCCCATCCAAGTGTAACAATCGGCCTTATCAGCCGAGTTACAAGACTAAAATGGGGTCAGATTTAACTGTGAGAGATGACTAGTGGTTAAAAGAATGAGACATAAAAGAAGATTGGTTTAAATAGATTTGGTTTATTTACAAGGTTCACATAAAAGACTTTAAAACAACACGATAAAACGAGGTAAACGCTGTTAAAAGAATACAGTTCATTTGTCCATACCCTAAAAACAGTCCAAGAATCCCAGTGTGTTGATAAGTCCAATGTGAGTGTCCACCGGTGTATATACAATCCACAGAAAGTGTAATCCAAAGTTTGCAGGTGGTGAATGGAAAGGTGAGCTCTAAAATTAGCAACTCCTCAATCCAACAGTTTGGTGACTGTCCTTTGTTTGTCATGCTGCTCTCTTATACAGTTGTACTTCCTGCTTCCTGTCATGTGTCTAGTCACATGGCAGGCCAACCATCCATTTTTTAAAGACACACACTCACTTAAAATGTTAAGAGTAATAAAATGGCCTAAAAAACATGTAAAACACTTAAAACTCTATAATACATTTAAATGATTGTAATAAATAGAGCGGTAAAACACGTCTTTCTAAAAGCCAGCATATTATATAAATAGTGAAGAAAAGGCAAAAGCTTACAGCACCTGGTATTCCCAGGCGGTCTCCCATCCAAGTACTAAGCAGGCCCGACGCTGCTTAGCTTCCGAGATCAGACGAGATCGGGCGCTCTCAGCGCGGTATGGCCGTAAGCGAGGGCTGCTCCAAAAAGTGGGCTATTTAAAGATCAGCCTCCGTAAAAGCCAGCATATTATATAAATAGTGAAGAAAAGGCAAAAGCTTACAGCACCTGGTATTCCCAGGCGGTCTCCCATCCAAGTACTAAGCAGGCCCGACGCTGCTTAGCTTCCGAGATCAGACGAGATCGGGCGCTCTCAGCGCGGTATGGCCGTAAGCGAGGGCTGCTCCAAAAAGTGGGCTATTTAAAGATCAGCCTCCGTAAAAGCCAGCATATTATATAAATAGTGAAGAAAAGGCAAAAGCTTACAGCACCTGGTATTCCCAGGCGGTCTCCCATCCAAGTGTAACAATCGGCCTTATCAGCCGAGTTACAAGACTAAAATGGGATCAGATTTAACTGTGAGAGATGACTAGTGGTTAAAAGAATGAGACATAAAAGAAGATTGGTTTAAATAGATTTGGTTTATTTACAAGGTTCACATAAAAGACTTTAAAACAACACGATAAAACGAGGTAAACGCTGTTAAAAGAATACAGTTCATTTGTCCATACCCTAAAAACAGTCCAAGAATCCCAGTGTGTTGATAAGTCCAATGTGAGTGTCCACCGGTGTATATACAATCCACAGAAAGTGTAATCCAAAGTTTGCAGGTGGTGAATGGAAAGGTGAGCTCTAAAATTAGCAACTCCTCAATCCAACAGTTTGGTGACTGTCCTTTGTTTGTCATGCTGCTCTCTTATACAGTTGTACTTCCTGCTTCCTGTCATGTGTCTAGTCACATGGCAGGCCAACCATCCATTTTTTAAAGACACACACTCACTTAAAATGTTAAGAGTAATAAAATGGCCTAAAAAACATGTAAAACACTTAAAACTCTATAATACATTTAAATGATTGTAATAAATAGAGCGGTAAAACACGTCTTTCTAAAAGCCAGCATATTATATAAATAGTGAAGAAAAGGCAAAAGCTTACAGCACCTGGTATTCCCAGGCGGTCTCCCATCCAAGTACTAAGCAGGCCCGACGCTGCTTAGCTTCCGAGATCAGACGAGATCGGGCGCTCTCAGCGCGGTATGGCCATAAGCGAGGGCTGCTCCAAAAAGTGGGCTATTTAAAGATCAGCCTCCGTAAAAGCCAGCATATTATATAAATAGTGAAGAAAAGGCAAAAGCTTACAGCACCTGGTAATCCCAGGCGGTCTCCCATCCAAGTGTAACAATCGGCCTTATCAGCCGAGTTACAAGACTAAAATGGGGTCAGATTTAACTGTGAGAGATGACTAGTGGTTAAAAGAATGAGACATAAAAGAAGATTGGTTTAAATAGATTTGGTTTATTTACAAGGTTCACATAAAAGACTTTAAAACAACACGATAAAACGAGGTAAACGCTGTTAAAAGAATACAGTTCATTTGTCCATACCCTAAAAACAGTCCAAGAATCCCAGTGTGTTGATAAGTCCAATGTGAGTGTCCACCGGTGTATATACAATCCACAGAAAGTGTAATCCAAAGTTTGCAGGTGGTGAATGGAAAGGTGAGCTCTAAAATTAGCAACTCCTCAATCCAACAGTTTGGTGACTGTCCTTTGTTTGTCATGCTGCTCTCTTATACAGTTGTACTTCCTGCTTCCTGTCATGTGTCTAGTCACATGGCAGGCCAACCATCCATTTTTTAAAGACACACACTCACTTAAAATGTTAAGAGTAATAAAATGGCCTAAAAAACATGTAAAACACTTAAAACTCTATAATACATTTAAATGATTGTAATAAATAGAGCGGTAAAACACGTCTTTCTAAAAGCCAGCATATTATATAAATAGTGAAGAAAAGGCAAAAGCTTACAGCACCTGGTATTCCCAGGCGGTCTCCCATCCAAGTACTAAGCAGGCCCGACGCTGCTTAGCTTCCGAGATCAGACGAGATCGGGCGCTCTCAGCGCGGTATGGCCATAAGCGAGGGCTGCTCCAAAAAGTGGGCTATTTAAAGATCAGCCTCCGTAAAAGCCAGCATATTATATAAATAGTGAAGAAAAGGCAAAAGCTTACAGCACCTGGTATTCCCAGGCGGTCTCCCATCCAAGTACTAAGCAGGCCCGACGCTGCTTAGCTTCCGAGATCAGACGAGATCGGGCGCTCTCAGCGCGGTATGGCCGTAAGCGAGGGCTGCTCCAAAAAGTGGGCTATTTAAAGATCAGCCTCCGTAAAAGCCAGCATATTATATAAATAGTGAAGAAAAGGCAAAAGCTTACAGCACCTGGTATTCCCAGGCGGTCTCCCATCCAAGTGTAACAATCGGCCTTATCAGCCGAGTTACAAGACTAAAATGGGATCAGATTTAACTGTGAGAGATGACTAGTGGTTAAAAGAATGAGACATAAAAGAAGATTGGTTTAAATAGATTTGGTTTATTTACAAGGTTCACATAAAAGACTTTAAAACAACACGATAAAACGAGGTAAACGCTGTTAAAAGAATACAGTTCATTTGTCCATACCCTAAAAACAGTCCAAGAATCCCAGTGTGTTGATAAGTCCAATGTGAGTGTCCACCGGTGTATATACAATCCACAGAAAGTGTAATCCAAAGTTTGCAGGTGGTGAATGGAAAGGTGAGCTCTAAAATTAGCAACTCCTCAATCCAACAGTTTGGTGACTGTCCTTTGTTTGTCATGCTGCTCTCTTATACAGTTGTACTTCCTGCTTCCTGTCATGTGTCTAGTCACATGGCAGGCCAACCATCCATTTTTTAAAGACACACACTCACTTAAAATGTTAAGAGTAATAAAATGGCCTAAAAACATGTAAAACACTTAAAACTCTATAATACATTTAAATGATTGTAATAAATAGAGCGGTAAAACACGTCTTTCTAAAAGCCAGCATATTATATAAATAGTGAAGAAAAGGCAAAAGCTTACAGCACCTGGTATTCCCAGGCGGTCTCCCATCCAAGTACTAAGCAGGCCCGACGCTGCTTAGCTTCCGAGATCAGACGAGATCGGGCGCTCTCAGCGCGGTATGGCCGTAAGCGAGGGCTGCTCCAAAAAGTGGGCTATTTAAAGATCAGCCTCCGTAAAAGCCAGCATATTATATAAATAGTGAAGAAAAGGCAAAAGCTTACAGCACCTGGTAATCCCAGGCGGTCTCCCATCCAAGTGTAACAATCGGCCTTATCAGCCGAGTTACAAGACTAAAATGGGGTCAGATTTAACTGTGAGAGATGACTAGTGGTTAAAAGAATGAGACATAAAAGAAGATTGGTTTAAATAGATTTGGTTTATTTACAAGGTTCACATAAAAGACTTTAAAACAACACGATAAAACGAGGTAAACGCTGTTAAAAGAATACAGTTCATTTGTCCATACCCTAAAAACAGTCCAAGAATCCCAGTGTGTTGATAAGTCCAATGTGAGTGTCCACCGGTGTATATACAATCCACAGAAAGTGTAATCCAAAGTTTGCAGGTGGTGAATGGAAAGGTGAGCTCTAAAATTAGCAACTCCTCAATCCAACAGTTTGGTGACTGTCCTTTGTTTGTCATGCTGCTCTCTTATACAGTTGTACTTCCTGCTTCCTGTCATGTGTCTAGTCACATGGCAGGCCAACCATCCATTTTTTAAAGACACACACTCACTTAAAATGTTAAGAGTAATAAAATGGCCTAAAAAACATGTAAAACACTTAAACTCTATAATACATTTAAATGATTGTAATAAATAGAGCGGTAAAACACGTCTTTCTAAAAGCCAGCATATTATATAAATAGTGAAGAAAAGGCAAAAGCTTACAGCACCTGGTATT
Organism: Garra rufa; assembly: GCF_049309525.1. Lineage (NCBI taxonomy): Eukaryota > Metazoa > Chordata > Actinopteri > Cypriniformes > Cyprinidae > Garra > Garra rufa. Next base: position 1,341 of record NW_027394519.1, on the reverse strand, counting down.
CCCAGGCGGTCTCCCATCCAAGTACTAAGCAGGCCCGACGCTGCTTAGCTTCCGAGATCAGACGAGATCGGGCGCTCTCAGCGCGGTATGGCCGTAAGCGAGGGCTGCTCCAAAAAGTGGGCTATTTAAAGATCAGCCTCCGTAAAAGCCAGCATATTATATAAATAGTGAAGAAAAGGCAAAAGCTTACAGCACCTGGTATTCCCAGGCGGTCTCCCATCCAAGTACTAAGCAGGCCCGACGCTGCTTAGCTTCCGAGATCAGACGAGATCGGGCGCTCTCAGCGCGGTATGGCCGTAAGCGAGGGCTGCTCCAAAAAGTGGGCTATTTAAAGATCAGCCTCCGTAAAAGCCAGCATATTATATAAATAGTGAAGAAAAGGCAAAAGCTTACAGCACCTGGTATTCCCAGGCGGTCTCCCATCCAAGTGTAACAATCGGCCTTATCAGCCGAGTTACAAGACTAAAATGGGATCAGATTTAACTGTGAGAGATGACTAGTGGTTAAAAGAATGAGACATAAAAGAAGATTGGTTTAAATAGATTTGGTTTATTTACAAGGTTCACATAAAAGACTTTAAAACAACACGATAAAACGAGGTAAACGCTGTTAAAAGAATACAGTTCATTTGTCCATACCCTAAAAACAGTCCAAGAATCCCAGTGTGTTGATAAGTCCAATGTGAGTGTCCACCGGTGTATATACAATCCACAGAAAGTGTAATCCAAAGTTTGCAGGTGGTGAATGGAAAGGTGAGCTCTAAAATTAGCAACTCCTCATCCAACAGTTTGGTGACTGTCCTTTGTTTGTCATGCTGCTCTCTTATACAGTTGTACTTCCTGCTTCCTGTCATGTGTCTAGTCACATGGCAGGCCAACCATCCATTTTTTAAAGACACACACTCACTTAAAATGTTAAGAGTAATAAAATGGCCTAAAAAACATGTAAAACACTTAAAACTCTATAATACATTTAAATGATTGTAATAAATAGAGCGGTAAAACACGTCTTTCTAAAAGCCAGCATATTATATAAATAGTGAAGAAAAGGCAAAAGCTTACAGCACCTGGTATTCCCAGGCGGTCTCCCATCCAAGTACTAAGCAGGCCCGACGCTGCTTAGCTTCCGAGATCAGACGAGATCGGGCGCTCTCAGCGCGGTATGGCCGTAAGCGAGGGCTGCTCCAAAAAGTGGGCTATTTAAAGATCAGCCTCCGTAAAAGCCAGCATATTATATAAATAGTGAAGAAAAGGCAAAAGCTTACAGCACCTGGTAATCCCAGGCGGTCTCCCATCCAAGTGTAACAATCGGCCTTATCAGCCGAGTTACAAGACTAAAATG
>NW_027394518.1:0-22788 GCF_049309525.1 Garra rufa | reverse complement strand
CTTAAGGTTTGCTGAACCAGTATTTGGATCAAAATAAGCTCCGTAATATATATATATATATATATATATATATATATATATATATATATATATATATATATATTATATCTAATAAATAAATAGAGGCACAAGTTCAATGTGAAATCCAAATACGTAATTTACGCACGTAAACGCAAAAACGATTACCCGGGAATACAGACACGTGACAATGACGTCGCTCAATCTGGACGCGTTTCCCGCGAGGAGGCGGACCCATCCCCCACTCACTGCATGCAGACATTAATGAAGGAAAGGTAAGATCAAGTCTTCTTCTGAAAATACAGGATAACTATTTCTAATGACGATTTTTCATTTCTAATGAATTTTTTATATCTGTTTAAGGTTTTATTCAGTGGTTGATTGTGTCAGAAAAAACAACAACATTAAACCTAATTTACTGTATAACATTAATTGATAATCTGCAATTTAATCAAAGTAACCAAGGTAGTGCTTGAACTATATCAACTACACTAGATTTGAGTATTTTTAAAGTATAAAATTTCAGAGCTGACAAAAATATGAAAATAATCCATGTGAATCTATACAATAGTTCTGTATGATGGACAGAAACAAATGTAAAAGTTAAAGTTTGCAATATGCTGTAACTCTTAATATAGATATGAACAGACAGACATGAACCAACAGCATTTTTGTAATTTTTGTAATCTAAATGACTAAGATATATCACATGTAACGTTACTGTTATAAAATTGTATAGAAGCCTCTGAAATTATGTGCCCTAAACTAACATTATTGGTGATTAACAAAATCCTTTTAATATTTCTGTAATGTTTAATAGTAAAAAATAGTAAAGCAATGTATTATTTTTTCATTCAGATGCCCAGTTAATCAATTAAAACATTTCATAAGCTCTGTATGTAATTTACATTTATTAGATCCTCTGTCATAAAAGAGAAAACATCTGCATTAAAAAATAAAGTGCTATTTTGTTTAAACTGTGACTAAAGAGCTACACATACTACTGGATTAACCATTACAGAAACATCAAAAATAATTGTAGTAATCACCAATACTGTTAGTTTAGGGCAACATATATTTAGAGTTATAGTTAATGGTATTATGGTTGTTTATTCCATTCACCTTATATTTCTTTCATTTTCTTTTTTCCAGTCATTACAGAATAGCTGTCTCTGTCACAATGCAAAGAAATAAAAGACGAAAAAGACCTCAACAGGATGCAGAGTATTACATTGCTTCTAAAATGGATAAACCAGGGCTTCAAGAGCGATTCATCAACACAGATAAAGGCAAGATATTTCAGTATTTATAATACAATAATATTAATCCGCAACACTGATAATGTAATGCGTCATATTTGTGATTCCTGAAAACAGAGCTGCATGAATGAGTCCTAAAACACAGAAACGATTTATATGTTTGGACTTCTGCTTCCATCAATGCAAAGTCAATGTGAATGTGTAATTTTCATTCACTAATTTCCTTTTTACACATAAAACATGTGACCATGGACCACAAAACCAGTCATATGGGTAAATTTGTCAAAATTAAGTTTATTACATAAATTGAAAGCTGAATAAATAAGCTTTCCAATGATTTATACTGAGAAAATTGCCTTTAAAGTTGTCCAAATGAAGTTCTTTGCAATGCATATTGCTAATCAAAAAATAAATTGATATATTTACAGTAGTGATTTTTGGAATAAAAGATTTTTTTAATTTTGTCCCATGCAATGTATTTCCACATTAATTGGTTCATATGGCATAATAGTTAACTCTAAAGAAACTGCTGACTCTAATCAATTTCTTCTCTTTAGGACGTGGAGTTTTCACCACTGAAGCTTTTCTCAGAGGTGATTTTGTTCTTGAATACAAAGGTGAACTTCTGAGTTCAGAGGAGAGTCTTGATCGGACAAGACGCTACAGTGACACCAAGAGTGTGTTTTTGTTTGATTTTCAGTGGCGTGGCAAATATTGGTGGTAAGTACAGAATTGTTGGTTTGATGTAGTAGGGATGCCAAAATATCAGCAGGCCTGATGAACCACTGTTCTACAGTTTGTGTGCTTTACCTGATGCGCTCAGTTCAGTTAATGATCTCTTTCCTAATGATGATAATCTGAATCAGGTGTGTTAAAAAAGGAGACATACAAAATGTGCAGAGCAGTGGAGCACCAGGCCTGGAGTTAAAGGTCCAGAACAACAATTTACAGATAATGTAGTCACCCTCTTGTCATCCAGGATATTCATGTCTTTCTTTCTTTAGTCGATAAGAAATTATGTTTCTTGATTTCAGGATTTCTCTCCATATAGTGGACTTCTACAGTGCCCCTGAGTTTAAACTTCCAAAATGCAGTTTAAATGCATCTTCAAAAGACTCTAAACAATCCCAGCCGAGGAAGAAGGGTCTTATCTAGCAAATCAACCGGTTATTTTTGGAACAAATTAAATACTTTTTAACCTCAAATGCTCGTCTTGTTTCTGCGCTGGCATGCATAGTCTTTGTGATCCGGGTCAAAACAATTTGGTTATGTTGAAAAACTCCCATCTTGTTTTCTTCTTCAATGTCAAAATCGTCCTACATCACTGTTTTAGCTTGTTTTGTAAAGGATGTTTGATCTTCTTTGCATGGTCACTTTGTAAACACTGGATTGGTACTTCAGCAGTGATGTAGGATGATTTTGAAGTTGGAGGAGAAAATGAGATGGGAGTTTTTAGACATACCCTAACTGTACTGACTGTATTGAACAGAAATACGCTCAGTACAGTCACCCAGACTTAGACAAGTGTTTAAAGCTAAAATATACATAAATTGTCAATTTGTTCAGAAAATAACCAATCATTTCGCTGGATAAGACCTTTCTTCCTCGGCTGGGATCATTTAGAGTCCTTTGAAGCTGCATTTAAGTTCAAACTCGGGGCACCATTGAAGGTCATTATATGGAGAGAAATCCTAATTGTTTTCCTCAAAAAAAAAAAACATTTCTTGATGACTGAGGAAAGAAAGACACAAAAATCTTGGATGACAAGAAAAAAAAGTCTTTAGGGCTGAAACAACACATTGATTTAATCAGTTACATTGACCATGAAAACAAGTATATTTGCGTAAATTTTTTTTTTAAATTCAGATATCACCCTATGCTGTGTGGTAATTTTATGTATTTGTAGCATGGATGCATCTATAGAAGACGGGTCATTGGGAAGACTAGTAAATGACGAGCACAAGAATCCCACTTGCAAAATGAGAACCGTTGAAGCAAACAAACAGCCTCACCTGTGTCTCTTTGCTGTACGAGATATTCAACCAGGGGAAGAAATCACTTACAGTTATGGAGACTCAGATTGGCCATGGCGAGTCAAGGTACTGATTTCTAAAAATCTTCATTAATAATTCATGATTACCCTTTACTTTAATTCTGCTTAGTTACTTTGGTCTTCATATTTCTCAAGTCTTTCAGTCAAGCAGAAGGATCCACTGATAAAAAGCTAGCCAGCAGTTTGGGTCAGCAGAAATCGGCAAGTTAATTTAAAACCTCTTTATCATTATTCTGAATTTTTGACTTTCTGAACATAAGAATACTGACAAGTTGTGTGTGAGTAGAGAGTGGGTTTTGTCAGAAGGAAAGGAGTGATTTATTAAGTTACTGTAGGACAGCTAGAGAAATTAACCTGTGCTAGTTTTTCTGATTTTGATATTCACTGATTTGTTTTTTGATATTCAGTCCCATCATGCTGCTTCTGTTTGCTCACCTGACTTGGACACAGAGAACAGCAGTGGTCCACATAAGCAAGTTGAGCCACAGCAGACAGACAAAGCAAGAACATCAGGAAATACAAAGGTACATGCAGCAGATATCTATTGATATAGCAATATCATGTGTAAAAGGAAATCAGAGCAGTGTTTATTATAATCTTTACTTTGAAATGGATCAAAGTAAAGATTAGGGCTGGGTTTTGTGACCAACTTGACGAATCGATTAGATTCTTATTTACATGGTTTTGATTCGATTGTGATTTGATTCAATATCGATTAGTTATCAATGTTTGATTTAAAATGCTAGTTTTCTAGCTAGTTTTTTCACTGGTGCTTAAAGTCTAAAACTTTTGCATACACCATGTGAGCAATCAGTTTTGAACAACACGCTTATTCTTCATAAATTAAAAGAACAATTAAATATTGTGGGGGTCTATGCAGTGAATACATTATAAAATGTATAAAATGAAATAATATAGTCTACAGAAAGCGAGCAACAAGAGCTCTTTAGCTGCAGCACGGATCGATGCGCAACGCTGCGAATCATTAGGCTCAATTCAATTAGTTTCAGTATTATTTCATTTAATCAGTTATTCACGTTTGTTTGTGACTAAGTAAGCAAGACATGGAAGTTACAGTAGGATGAAATATCTAATAAATATCTAATAAACAATTTACATTTATTTTGAAATTATATATTATAACACACATTTACAGATTTTCATTATGATAATGTAATTGCAACTTGTGTAGGTTTATGGATTAAAAATAAGAAGTGATCTTTTTTAATAAAACTAAAACTGAAACTAAACTATATAAAAACTAAATAGAAATGTGCTCACAAAATAAAAACTAAACGAAAACTAACAAAATGATTAATGAAAACTAAACTAAATTTTATAGAAAATTTCAAAACAATATTAAAATATAACAAATTTAAAAATGTGAAACTAATAACCTTGTATAATAAATTTTATCTATTAGGTTTGCATGATTTTGGAAAATGTTCATATTGCAATAATTGAGGTCAATATGCAATTATAATAAATATTAAATGGTATTGTGAGTCAACTTGATGGGTATTTAAGAAAAATGCACAGATTAGTAATAATGCTGAAATGTGTATTTGTAAAAGTAGAAATGCTTTCAAAATAATTTTTTTACATTTGCATTATGTAAACTTATTTTCTCAAAAGTATAGCTAAATTAAATAAAACATTAAATAAAAACATGCATATTTTTATGAAAATAACATATTTTAAACATTTTGTCCAAACAAACATTTACGCACGATGTAACATGTACTCTGTATAAATTCCTTTTTAAAAAGGAAACTGGATTTTTAGTTATTCGGATCACAAGTGGACAATGGAAACACCATACCCGTTATACCTGCCAGTTTAACCCGTCTCTTCTATCCACCTTCGACCACTTCTGACCACATCACCCACCATGGTGCTGATTATATTAACAGGAGGATCAATTGGAAATTGGACAAACTCAAAACATTTTTTTTAAATATAATATTTAATATTTTTTAAATTACAAACAATAAGACAAATACCATAGAAATACTAATTAAACACTCGTTTTTCAAATACAGTAGATTTAACATACATTTATGTGGCATCTTTTGTTGTCCTATTGACATTAATGACAGACAGGTATTTAATTAGGCTGCTGTCCCTTTAAAACCAAATGCATGGATGTATACTGACATATCTGTTTTTCTCTCACCTATTTATGTGAGAAACTGTGTGCAAGCTAGGGGTGTGCGATACTGACAATTTTTTTTATATTCTTTATATTCGGTGTGGTCAGTTCATGCTAATAGAAATTTATCTTTTGCAATAAGTTAAAATGGGTTTTACCTTTTATAGGCATTTAAGCCTTTAAAAATATATATATTTTTTTCTAAAAGAGTCCTTTAATCTGTGAATTAGAATAATAAGAAATTTGGGCTGTTACCAAGAAAATTAAATCCTGCCTTAACTGTCTGCAATAGTAATTTTGTTCTATGACTAGCTTGGTTACATTTGATTACCTACTCATTCTGATCTCTCATTCGTAAAGAAAATTTTGAAATATGGAACAAAGTTTTTCAAAATAAGTCAGGACACTAAAAATAGAGCTCAAAAGTGGGACTGGCCTGGGGAAAATGGAGCGTCTGGTCACCCTAGTAAATGTGCAACTGTGAAATTCATGAACAACTTGAAACAATCCTCCGTCTTCCTCTAAAAACAAGCCTCTTTTCTGTGTGGGTTTTGTTTTGTTTTAAGTGGATCAACTCAGGGATTTCCCAAATCAATATTGTTTCAATAAATTGAAGATTGATTAAAGGTGCCATAGAATGTAAAACTGTGTTTACCTTGGCATAGTTAAATAATAACAGTTCAGAACATTGACATGACATACCATGAGTCTCAAACACCATCGTTTCCTCCTTATATAAATCTAGTGTTTGCAAAAGACCACGGAAAAATAGGTAAATTCCAACATATACCCGACTGTTACGAAACTTTCCCGGGATCGTTAATAGTTACGCCTCCAACATTTGCATCGCCCAATCATCACTAATGTCAGCACATCAGTAAAACAAGGCAAGCCACTGAAGGGACACGGTTAGCTTAATGCTAGCGCTAGCCTGTTACATTGCTATACATAGGATTTCACTTACCATATAAACAGATGTGTGCGCTGATGATGGTGAATGGTTTACAGATCTGAGCATCACTGACAAGCTTCTAAACTTGTGTGGTAAGTACTGTCGGATTCAAAACGGCAGATTCAACAAACCGCATATTAAAAGCGACTAGAGCTCCTAATTAAATATATATATATATGTATCCATGTGTGAGCTATAGAGATGAGCAGCTCTGTGGAACATCCAATCAGAGCAGAGCTCATTAATATTCATGAAGCTTCCAAATAAGGCAATAACAGAGCGTTTCATTCTAGGGACAAATCCTAGGGTTGTAAATGGACCTGTAAAACCGTTTCTGGAGAATTTTTGCCCTTTCCTATGCCAAATAGCTTCTATGTAGATATCAGAGAACAATTTAATTTATTGTTTCAATGCATTCTATGGCACCTTTAAAATCAAAGAATCAGTATTTTTTTACCCAGCCCTAGTGTTTTTGTCTCTGGTTTTGTTTAATTGTCTTTATACCTGATTATACCTGAACTACTGTATGATTTACTTCTACGTCCATTGACAGTTGATTATTGTATTATTAATTTACATTATGTTTGCTTGATGCTTTTGTTTTAAGTGCTTATATTTTTATTCCAAATATTTTTCAAGCTTTCACAGTCATCTTCTGATGCATCCAAGTCTGATAAACCCTCTTCATCAGCACCCTGTGCCGTGTCCTCTTCTGTAGTGGCCTCATTACCCACATCATTGTCCTCTCCTGCACAGCCTTCATCGCCCTCACCTTCTTTTGGGCCACCCTCATCATCCTCATCCTCTCCTGCACAGCCTTCATCGCCCTCACCTTCTTTTGGGCCACCCTCATCATCCTCATCCTCTCCTGCACAGCCTTCATCGCCCTCACCTTCTTTTGGGCCACCCTCATCATCCTCATCCTCTCTTGCACAGCCTTCATCGCCCTCACCTTCTTTTGGGCCACCCTCATCATCCTCATCCTCTCCTGCACAGCCTTCATCGCCCTCACCTTCTTTTGGGCCACCCTCATCATCCTCATCCTCTCCTGCACAGCCTTCATCGCCCTCACCTTCTTTTGGGCCACCCTCATCATCCTCATCCTCTCCTGCACAGCCTTCATCGCCCTCAGCTTGTGCCTCATCCACACCTCTGACACTCCCATTAAGGGAGGTGGGTAAATTATTAAAGTTAATCTTTGCACAAAGGCATGCTAATATAGATTTAATTTAGGCTTATTCTGGATTTGATTGCCTTCTTTAGTATGTTTAAACTTAAAAAATGATGTGCTGAATTATTGGGATGGTCTAGATGTATTGGGCTGGTTGTACTAAGCAGATTAAATAAAATTATTTATGATCTATATTTGTTTGTATTTCACGTCTTTCAGATGCACTCTTTAAGACCATCAAGAAAAAGGCAGGTATGTAACTCGTCATGCAACATGTCATATGCTCAAATGATTTTGCTTAATTATATGTGAAGTAGTCACAACATATTGCAACTTACAGGGATAGTTCACCCAAAATGAAAATTCTGTCCTTAGTTAATCATCCTCATGTCATCCCAAACCCGTAAGATCTTTGTTCATCTTCAGAACACGAATTAAGATATTTTGATGAAGTCTGAGAGTTTTCTGTCCCTGCGTAGACAGCAACGGTCCTACCATGGCCAAGGCACAGAAACATAGTAAGGACATCATTAAAATAGTCCTTGTGACATCAATGGTTCAACCTTAATTTTAGGAAGCTACAAGAATACGTTTTGTATATAAAGAAAACACAAATAACTACTTTATTCAATAATTCTTCTTCGTCGTGTCACCTTAGCGCCATTATGGAGAGTATCACAACGCATGCGTGTGGTGCTGCTGATGTAGAATAATGGCGCTAGGGTGATGCGAAGGAGTTTTTTTTTTTGGTAACACTTTCTATAAAGCCCCTATTTATAATACATTATGAGGGTACTTCTAAGACATTATAATAGGGCTGCAACTAACGATTATTTTGATAATCGATTAGCTGGCCGATTTTTTTTTTTTTTTTTTTTTCGATTAATCGATTAGTTGGCTTAAAAATGTCCAATTATTTATTTATTTATTAAATCACACTATTCCACATTCTGAAAGCTATGAAAACACAGTGCTTAATGTACAACAATTCACCTGTCGTAATAAAGAGAAAAGACAAATATTTGAAGGAAAACACACTAACAAGCATAAAATACTGTGTTTCTGCTATTTATTCTGCCGTAGAGGTGTTTAGTGTCCCGGCAACAGCAGCAGCGAGCGCAAGTGCCTTCAGCTGAGTTCCACGTTCAAATTCACGCAGTAAGCTTAAAATGGCCGCAAAGCCCCAGCTAAAGCAATTACCATGAATATGGCGGGGAAAAAGTAAGGAGATATTCAAATTATTTATTAATAAACTAGTATCTTCTTTCTGAGTCTGAGTGTCTCTGAGTGTCACAAAGATGAAGTTGACGATCCTGACTCGCCATCTGTTCACTGGACGCGCTTTTAAAGCCTAAATATTTATGAATTAGGCCTATAGCTAATGAAAGAGTTTTGTTTTCGATTTAAATTATTTCGTTTTATAGTAGTGATGTAATAATTTAAAATAAATTTATTACTCTTACATTTATGAGTAAAAAAGTTTCACAGTGCGCTGGCACCTCCATGTAGAGACCTGCGCGGGACGGATTTTTCAGTCCCGCTCCCGCCCGCTCCCGCAAGATTGTGTCCCGCGCCCGCCAGCTCCCGCAGAAATATACGTTATCTCGTCCCGCTCCCGCCCGCGACATTCATGATTTGTCCCGCTCCCGCCCGCAAAAGCCCGCATAAAATTAATCTATATTGATTTTTTCTGTACATCGATTGAATTTACATGAAACAGTTCTGTAACATCTTGTAAGTTCCACTAAACCCCAGCATAAACGCTCTGGATAAAATATGTGTTATTTAGACTAAGCATCAACATTCACAAACCACTGTTATTCTTAAAGGTCCCATATCGTCAAAATCAAAATTTCCTGGCTTTTTTCATGATAACTAAGGTCTAGGGGCTATCTAACTACCATATGAGTTTCAAAACAGTCAATCCACAGTAAACTGCACACAGCCTGCTTAAAGTAGCTGTTCATTTTCACGAGCAGCTGTGACTTCCGTAACGATGTGACGTCCGATCGACTCAAGTCACCGCCTTCAGTCACAAACCAACGTCCCACCCTCCTTTTGTCAAACCCCCAGACAACAACGCATCCATTCCATTGAGCAACAACAACAGGAAAACAAGTGGAGAAAACCCTGTTCAGTCGATAGATGTCAAGCTACGATCATTACACAGGCTTCAGAACAACGTTAAAGACCGTTAGAGACCAGCGGCACGTCAACTTCAGCCTCTTTCACACAGCGATTCCGGTAAATACACGGATAATGTGTCCCACGATTTGTCCTGTAATTGTTTAATTTGGTTCATTCACAGTTGTTTTCCGGAATCTGTGTGTGCTTTACACACAAACCATAAAGACATGTGACGTTTGGATGTGAGATGTAATGCGACGCGTACGTTTCACTAAACTGAAACTAACCTGAACAAACTGTGCTTCAGCGCTGATAGTGAGGAGCTGGCTCTGCCTGATGATCGCTGCTTCATTCCACTTTGCACGTAACGTTATTTTTCGTTGTGAAGAGTCGCTTGATAACGTGCATCATTACTTCAACACTGCCTTTAGGTTCTGGCTTTGGTTCACACAGTTCCCGTAATTTTCCAGAATCAGCGCGCATTGTGAAAGGGGCTTTACTAAAGCAACAGTTATGTAGCCTACTGCATTCGGTGTTTTTAAAAGAAAAAACATTAATGATCATTCTAAAATATCCTGTTGAGTATCAGCTCTCTCTATTGCTCTGAGCTCGCTTACGCTTACAGCATACATGGCCGTAGTTACCTGTGATTGGCCTGGTTGTGCGTCACTCAGAAAACAACAGGCCAATCAGAAGAGAGGCTCATGAATATTAATTAGATGGGCCAAAATCGACCTGTTTTTGACAGAGCTCCTAAAAAAGGAGCTGTAAAAATATATTGAGATGGATTTTGGCACTTATACCGCAAATATATATTCTTAAGGACATCAACAAATAAAATAAACCTCCAGAAATGTGTACGATATGGGACCTTTAACAAAAAAGCAAACATGAGCTATGCGTGCATCCACAGCAGAATGCAAACAAACAAGGCTCCTTTAAAGCTGACATCTCAGTATATACGCGATCTCATAAAGCTCTTATAACACAATGGATATTATGCACAATTAATCTTTCATACATGTTTACACTTTGAGTGTTGTAATTTGTAAGCACCCAATATTCAGCACTGTTCAATACTTTTGAGCAGTGAGTGGATTTTAACTTAAACACCACTGATTGGCGATGCGTTCCAGAAATCAGCAGATGGCTACATTGCTCACACTTCAAACAAGTTTTAAACCGAAACTGCCTATTCTTGCGCTTACTGATCATATTTATGTTGTTCTTGCTGCTTTTGTGCAATAGATGAATAACAATTTTTTGTTTTTAGATATTTTATGTTTAGATATTTCTATTTTGCGGGAGTCCCGCGAATCATTTTATTTTCCTGCATCCCGCACACACACGAGTCTCTACCCGCCCGCACCCGCACTCGCCCATCAAGTTTTGTCCCGCGCCGCACTCTGTTGCGTTGGGTCCCGCGGCATTGCAGGTCTCTACCTCCATGTCCTGCAAAGCTTTTACTCTCTGCACAAATGATTGGATATGCGCCTATTTGTACAAATTTATCTAGGTTAAACCATTAAACTAATATTGTGATATGCTTTACGTTTTTTTTTTTTTTTATTATTATATTTAATTATATCTAAGGATTTTTATTTAAATCGCGACGGCTAAATTGATCTGTCTGCCGCTGGCCTCTTTGTCGTTATTTTAAAAAACAAAAACTTGAATTTCACAAATAAAACGTGTTCCAAATATGTGACCCTGGACCACAAAACCAGTCATAAGGTTACATTTTACAAAACTGAGATGTATACATCATATGAAAGCTCAATAAATAAGCTTTCTTTTGATGTATGGTTTGTTAGGATAGGACAATATTTGGCCGAGATACATCTATTTGAAAATCTGGAATCTGAGGATGCAAAAAAATCAAAATACTGAGAAAATCATCTTTAAAGTTGTCCAAATTAAGTTCTTAACAAGCATTTTACTAATCAAAAATTACATTTTGATACATTTACAGTAGGAATTTTACAAAAAATCTTTATGAAACATGATCTTTACTTTTCCTAATGATTTTTGGCATAAAAGAAAAATCAAAAATTTTGAACCATGCAATGTATTTTTTGGCTATTGCTACAAATATACCCCAGCGACTTAAGACTGGTTTTGTGGTCCAAGGTCACATATATTTTTAAATTAACTTTATAAACTAAAGAAACAAGAGATCTCGGCCAGTAATTCTGATGAGCTGTCGAGGTTGTTAGGAATTTTTACAACGAATGTTTGTTTAATAGCCTATTTAACACTTATTTAGGCTACTTTCTTATTTTAATGCATTATTTCGTTGATTTATTTTAGCGTTTTGTAGGCTGCTTGTTCACAGACGGAATTGCTTAACAGGCACGTTTGTGAATAATGTTTGAGCCTCATTTATTTATGTATAAAACACCGCACCACCGGCGGTAGTTGGTAAAAATCTGCCACCGTCACAGCCATACAGTTCCTACCCTTCATAAATACGCGCACTACATGTTGTATTTAAATCTAAATTTAACATTCAGCGACTGACATTTTGTTTTTGCGCTGACTGAGTATTAATTGTCTCCCTGTCTGTGTTCTGTGTTCCGGCTGTCTGACACGCTCATTCAGTAAAGATTTAAACTTAACACAGACTGCCAGAATGGAATTTTATGCATAAATGGAAATGTTTGTGTGAATTTGTGACATTTACAGATAAGGATATGAGCGTAAACTGAAAGTTTTCATGCTGAGGATGCAAACGGATCTGTCAAAACACCTCACAGGGCAAGCCATTACGCTATTAGCTTCAAGTTTAAAATAAAGAATTATCATGTTTTGGGCAGCTTGGATCACGTAACTCTCCTGCAGCATCTCAGTCTGTTCACATTAAAACTGTTCTTATGAATACTCATGAGATGATATAGAATATAAGTTTTTTTTAATATATAATGCATTATAAATGAATTAAAATGCCTTAAGAATACAGTTATAATGTATTATAAATACAGGCTTCATAGAAAGTGTTACTGTTTTTTTTTTGCACACAAAAAGTATTCTTGTAGCTTCACAGAATTAAGGTTAAACCATTAATGTCACATAGACATCATGCGTTTCTGTGCCTTGGCCATGGTAGGACTCTTGCCTTCTATGGAGGGTGAGATAACTTTGGGATCAAAAATATCTTGCATCTTCCTCAAAATGTCTTAATTTGTGTTCTGAAGAGGAACGAAGGTCTTACGGGTCTGGGACAAAATGAAAGTGAGTAAATGATGACAGAATTTTTATTTTAGGGTGGACTCTAACCATTTAAAGGGTTACTCCAGCCCAAAATAAACATTTTGTCATTAATCACTAAGCCCCATGGAATAGAAATTAAGATATTTGAATGCTTTCTGACAGCTCTCTGACCCATGTATGTTGTACTGTGTCAGCCACAACATGCCAAATACATTGTTTTCACTCAAATCAAAGCTTAAATTAACGTATAAAATGTATCTGTGTGTTGTGTCTGACAGAAAACAATGTTCGCTGTTTGCATTCAGGTGATATTCATCAAAATGGCACTAGGGTGATGCGGAGGAGATGGATTGTTGAATAAAGTAGCTTTTTTTTCTGTGCATGCAATATTATTCTTGTAGCTTTATAGAATTTAGCTTGAACCGCTGATGTCACATGGATTATTTTATCCATCTCCTTGCTGTGTTTCTGGATGTTGATCATGTTAATTACATTGCTGTCTATGAGAGGGTCAAAGAGCTGTCAGAATGCATCAAAAATATCTTCATTTGTGTTCAGAAAACGATCAAAGATTTTGGAACGGGTTTGGACATGGGGCTAAGTGATTAACAACAACATTTTCATTTTGGGGTGGAGTAACCCTTCAATATAATAGTAACATTTTGTACTACATGTTAATTCTCTCATTCAGTATTCAGAAAGTGGCAACAGCGAGACAGACTACAGCGATGTTGACTACATACCCAAAATCAGCTCCGATGGATCAGATGGTAGTTCTTCTGGACATGACATAGCTGAAAGCAGCTCAGATGATTCACATGCTTGTGCTTCTAGAAAGCTCTTTTCAAAAGCCGAAGTTAAAGAGAAAGGTTGTTCGTCGGGTAAATGTATAACAGCACCATCACCAAAAAGAATGAGATGCCAAACTGATGAGACAGATACCGTGCCTGGTGATAGGACTTTTATTCAATCAGTGCAATCTTCAAGGCAGAAAGGCAAGATATACAACAAGAAGCAGTATTGCCTCTACTGCAGTAAGCCATACTCAAAAATGGCAAGACACCTCGAGTTTGTCCATTGCAATGAAGTAGAAGTCGCAAAGGCTGTAGCATTTCCAAAAAATTCCAAAGAACGACGAGTGCAGTTAAACCTCCTTAGAAAACGGGGTAACTTTGCCCACAACACTGATGTGGTGAGACAGGGACATGGGGAGATGGTTGCCTGCTACCGTCCAAAAAAGAAGAAAGGGGCCAAAGAATTTATTCACTGCATCTACTGCCAAGGCCTTTACAACAAACGCAGCCTCTGGAAACATATGAAAAATTGTCCATTGAAACCAAAAGATGATGAATCTCAGGGCAGAAAGAGAGTTAGATCTCTGTGCGCTCTGAAAACACCAGTCGGCTTAGAGGTGAGCAAAAGTTTCAAGAAAATACTCTCCGTAATGAATTATGATGCGGTTTCCCGTGTAGTTCATTCTGATATATGCATCATGCAACTGGGCGAACACATGTTCAACAGGATGGGGTCTGATGTAACCAAACATGACTACATAAGACAAAAGATGAGAGAAGTTGGCAGATTGCTTCTTGAAGCAAGAAAGATTACCCCATTGAGATCAATGGCTGACTTCATCATACCAGCAAACTTTAAGCATGTCATATCAGCTGTTAAAGTTGTAGCTGGATACGATGAAGAGAAGAACTCATACGGCATTCCTTCTTTAGCTCTCAAACTTGGCCATTCAGTAAACAAAATCAGTAGCATTGTCGAGAGCAACGCCATGATGTACGGTGATCATGAGCGTGCCGAGTGCGCACGAGACTTCAGAAAAATACATCAGGCTAGATGGAATGAATACATTTCTGCTGGTGCAATTACTACACTGAAAGAAGCCAAGTGGAATGCACCACAGATCATTCCTTTCACTCAAGATGTCAAAGTCCTGCATAATCATCTGGAGAAGAAACACGATAAGTTGCTCAGTAAGCTAAGAAATTGCCCAAGTTCTGCAGACAGCTACGCTGCTCTTGCCAAGGTCACATTGTCTCAAGTGATCCTGTTTAACAGACGAAGAGAAGGTGAGGTATCGCGGATGCTTCTGTCAGCTTTTAAAAGCAGAGATTCTTCCGAGCTACATGAAGATATTGCCATCTGTCTCTCTGAATTTGAGAAAAAGCTGTGTATGCACTTCACCAGAGTTGAGATCCGTGGTAAACGAGGGAGAAAGGTCCCTGTGCTCCTCAAGCCTGCTATGGTTTCTGCCATGGAGCTGCTCGCTGAAACACGTGAGGCTTGTGGCGTTCCAACTGAGAATCCCTTTATGTTTGCCAGACCTGGAGCAATGTCAGCCTACAGAGGAGGAGAATGCATCAGCAGAGCTGCTCGTGAATGTGGCATAAAGAATCCTCAATCACTATCATCAACTAAGCTGAGAAAACACATAGCAACCATGTCGAAGATTCTCAACCTGAATGAAAACGAAGCAGACCAACTTGCTGACTTTTTGGGTCACGATATCAGAATTCACAGACAATACTACCGATTACCAGAGGGCACGCTGCAGCTCGCCAAAATGAGCAAGGTCCTGATGGCAATGGAAAAGGGAACATTGACTGAATTCAAAGGAAAGAAACTTGACGAAATAGAAATCGACCCAAATGGTATGAGCATACTTAAAAACATTTTTGTGTGTCTGTGCTGTACGTACTTACAAATCTATGTCTGCTGTAGTTGACATTGAAAGTAGATCAAAAAATGGTTGTTGTTTTTAGTTGTTTTGTGTGGTTTTAGGACTTTGATGAAAGGTTTTGACTCACTTCATATGAGGGGCTGTATAGGTCGTAATTATTGAAAAGCCTTCTACATACACTAGTGAAAACATTGATAAACCTTCATGAAATTCATTTAAATGAATGTCCCTATGGTTGATCAAGGTTTTCACTAGTGTTTGTGTGAGGTTTTCAGTAATGCACATGAATGAATTTCACTAAGGTTTATCAATGTTTTTCCACTTCACTAGTGTTTGTAAGAGGCTTTTCAATAATAACTGTAAAGCTCTTCATAACTTCAAATGTCGACTACTATATGTTAAAATTATTGTCAATGTATTTTCAGAGCAACTTGAGACACAAGGTGATGAAATGTCAAGCGAAGATGAGGAGGAGCCCAGAGACTTGCCTAAAACAACACCAGCAGAGAAAGACCATCCATCTTTTTGCCAGATGCAGTGTCCATCAAAGGAACAAGGTAAGAAAATCCTTAGGCCTTAATTAGCATTAAAATTACTTTAAATCATCTTTCAAATGTCTTATACACTGAAACAAAAACTTTGCCATGTCATAAGGCCAAAGGTACATGTCAAATAATTTGACCTGAACAGAGAAATTAAGGCAACAATATTGGAAAAATTAGGATTTTTAATTAATATTTGTTAAGCATTATGCAAAAAAATAAAGTGTGTTGCTTTCCAACTGTACACAAACAGCTACAGTTGTGTTCATAAGTTCACAATCCCCTAGCAGAATATGCAAGATATAATTTTAAATAAAAACCAAGAGGGATCAAGAAAATTGCATGCTATTTTTAATTTAGTACTGTCCTGATTCAGTTTTGCTAATAATGTGCTAGTTAAAGGGCTAAACGCTGCTAAATGCAGCTAAAGGCAGCTTAAGTACACAGAGCATGGCTGATAATTTTACAGAAGAGAGGGGTGGGGTCAGCGGAGCTTATTTGCATTTAAAGGAACATGCTACAGAATGGCCTGATTTCTGCAGTGTTTTTTACACTACCATTGAGAAAAAAAATAAAAATTGGCACCTATTGACCCCTTTAAATGTATTTCATCAAATTTCGTGCCTTAGATTAATGACTGTTTGTGTGTTATAATAGTTGTTCATGAGTCCTGAGTTGGTCCAGAGCAACCTGCTGTTCATTATTTGGTTTTCCAGCACCTTCTGTGTATCTGACCCCCTTCCAAAGGTGAATGTATGATTTTGAGATCCACCTTTCACACTGAGGACAACTGACTTGTATTAAAAAAAGGTGAAAACATGTACTGATGCTCCAGAAGGAGCAACAGTGCATTAAGAGCAAGAGGGTGTAAATATTAATGTGTAAATTTTCTTCTTTAAAAAAATAAATAAAATAACAGAGCTTTACTGTTAAAATAAATACATAGAAGAAAAATTATATTCAGTTAAATAAAAGTTTTAATAATAACTGTAGTTTTTTTTCTACAATTAAGTGGTGACTCTTGTTGTAATATTTATTTTTTATCATATATATTGTTTTATGTAAATTATTGAAATGTGAATATATAAACACCTACATTATACTGTACAAAGTAAAACAAGACTAATATTTTTCTGTTACATGTTAAACATACTTTTATTTTGACAGGTTGCCGTGAAGTTTCAGTGTGTATACAGTATGATATGAATGATGCTAGTTTCACTAATGAAACGGTAAAATTGACAAAAAGTGACACTCACAGAAGCTTTGGAGATGTATTTATTGGAGTTTATCTGTTCATGTGAGATGTTAAGGCCAAAAATTAGCGGGAGCGTCACGTGTGCTTCAGTATGCGTGTAGTGAAAAAAAAACATGTCTCCACCATTCATACAAACAGAGGCAAACGGAACACGCAGGATTCATATTGAAAAGGTCTTTTTGCATTTCAGTTTTCACAGACACTAGTCCATATCGCGATTTGAATTAAGTGACAGACCAACTTTTGATTTCTTAATCCAAAAATCGACTTCCGAATTCCGCAGCATTCCGCGCTATAGTAATTCCTGTTTTTGTAATGGAGTTCGCGATCCAGTCCGTGCTTTCGAGGAGGTGAAATTGTAAACGCGTGACCATGTAGAGACAAAAATTACATGCCGTTGTGTAAATAAGATAAATAACATAAGGCTATTAAGTTTGTTTAAAACAACAAGGACCTGTTCTGTAGGAAAGATAACCTTAACTTCTATTGTGATCTGGCGCTATATAGAAAATAAAATTAACTTGACGTTAAAGGGGGGCTGGGCGGGCCACCGCCCTAAAATAATGACAGGGGAAACACTGACTACGGTCTGACTACGGTCAGAGTTATGATATCCAAAATTATGATATCCTCTTTTATTTACAATTTCCTCGCTCGCTGCGGCACTCATTTTCTGCTTATGAACAGCAGGAATCCAGCAGACCAGCACTAGACAACGATATGGCGCAACCAAACGTGATACTGTTACATGATTGGCTGTTAACGTGTCAATACCTATGTTGCTAGGTTACCAGAGAGCCAGTGCCTTTGTTAATGCAACCAAACTTGCTTCGCAACCTCTGTTTTCTTCCCAACGAAGAATAAAGAATCAAACGTTTTATCGAACATATTTTTTATTGATATCGATCACGTGTCCATCGCGATATATATCGTTATCGTTGTATCGCCCAGCCCTAGTTCAATACATACTGATTTTCCAATTCCAAAAGTTTCCACCCCTGGCTCTTGTTTCCACCAAGCGATACAGGTCAGTACAGTACAGTACGGTATGATTCGGGACCTAACACCCTGACCAAGTTTACTTGATAGGCGTTGGTGTAGCCTATGCCGGAAAGTTGCAATCAACGATAAATCACAACTCTGCCTCTTTTTGTTAAATGTCAGTTTTAATGAACAAATATTGTCATAAGTATCAGTACAAAGTATAAGAGGATTATAAAAGGAGAAATAAAGACAAAAGCAAAAAATTGTCAAATGTATGCTACAAAGTCAGCACTGTACTACGGTGAAGTTCAAAATAACTATAGAAAGTGCTCAGCCAAAATGATATGGCCAGAACAAAATAATAGATTTAGAGACTACGAATGCCTGTTTAATATACTAAAAATTAATTGTATCTCATGTTTAATCACTATAGAGACATCAAAATACAATTTGCTTTTTCACAATTTCTGACAATGGAAATGGACATAATTACACTCTGTACTGTACTGAACTATATCACTTGGTGGAAACAAGCCAAAAGTCCTACAGTCACCTTTGGAAAAAGGTCAAATAGGCAGAAGATGCTGGAAAACCAAATAATGAACACCAGGTTGCTTTGTACCAACAAGGGATTCATGAACAACTATCACAAAACATAAAAACAGTCAATGATCTTTGAGGGAATGACACAACATTAGGATTCAAGTGAATGTGGTCATTTTTATTAATTCAGTTATTTTTTTTTTCTTGTGGAGAATGCATAAACATCTGTTATGTGAAATTCAAGTCCGTACTTCTTGATCCTTATTGTGTTATTGTTAAAATTATTAATATTTTGCATACTCTGCAATGATTTCTAACATATATTAAACTTTTGACACAAGATTCAGCCTATAACAA
This sequence comes from Garra rufa, assembly GCF_049309525.1. Taxonomy (NCBI): domain Eukaryota; kingdom Metazoa; phylum Chordata; class Actinopteri; order Cypriniformes; family Cyprinidae; genus Garra; species Garra rufa. Next base: position 3,470 of record NW_027394518.1, on the reverse strand, counting down.
AATATATATACTTGCTTCATTAAATTGACTGGTAAGATTTCTTGGTGGCTGGTATATTACTAAGATGCTTCATGTAAGTAAGTAGTTTATAAACCTTTATAATAGTTTATATAGTTTATAAACACAATTTAGCTATTGTTACTGTGAAAGTTGCATTAAAACTCTTAAACCTGTTTCCAGAATTATAATATACATATCTACATTAGGCAACTGACTTAAGTAATTAATGTATTTATTTTGTAGATTCTTCAAGTCTTTCGAAGCGTAAATGGGACAACACAGAGGTGCAGGCTGTAGAGCGAAATATGATAACCTTTATCCAGACATGCAAAGTTCCCGGTAAGAAAGACTGTGAGAGTTGCATAAAAGCTGAACCAGCACTGAAGAACCGAACGTGGACCGGTGTAAAAAATTATGTCCGAAACAGGATAACTTCTCTCAAAAAAAAGGGTGGTCTTTAGGGGTGTATTTGTAAAGGGGAGGGAGGGAGGAGGGAAAGTAAAGCGGAATAAAAAGGTTGGAGGGAATGGAAAGGAAGGAAAAGTGAATGTAAAGGGGAAGAAAGATGGAGACATGAATGTAAAGGGGAAGAAAGATGGAGACATGAATGTAAAGGAGAAGAAAGATGGAGACATGAATGTAAAGGGGAAGAAAGATGGAGATGCGAATGTAAATGGGAAGAAAGATGGAGACGCGAATGTAAATGGGAAGAAAGATGGAGACGTGAATGTAAAGGAGAAGAAAGATGGAGACGTGAATGTAAATGGGAAGAAAGATGGAGACGCGAATGTAAATGGGAAGAAAGATGGAGGAGCGAATGTAAAGGGGAAGAAAGATGGAGACGTGAATGTAAATGGGAAGAAAGATGGAGGCGCGAATGTAAAGGGGAAGAAAGATGGAGACGTGAATGTAAATGGGAAGAAAGATGGAGGCGCGAATGTAAAGGGGAAGAAAGATGGAGAAGTGAATGTAAAGGAGAAGAAAGATGGAGAAGTGAATGTAAATGGGAAGAAGGAATGAGAAATGAATCTAAAGGGGAAGAAAGATGGAGACGCGAATGTAAAGGGGAAGAAAGATGGAGACGCGAATGTAAAGGGGAAGAAAGATGGAGACGTGAATGTGAATGGGAAGAAAGATGGAGACGTGAATGTAAAGGAGAAGAAACATGGAGACGTGAATGTAAAGGAGAAGAAAGATGGAGAAGTGAATGTAAATGGGAAGAATGAATGAGAAGTGAATCTAAAGGGGAAGAAAGATGGAGACGCGAATGTAAAGGGGAAGAAAGATGGAGACGCGAATGTAAAGGAGAAGAAAGATGGAGACGTGAATGTAAAGGAGAAGAAACATGGAGACGTGAATGTAAAGGGGAAGAAAGATGGAGACGTGAATGTAAATGGGAAGAAAGATGGAGACGTGAATGTAAAGGAGAAGAAACATGGAGACGTGAATGTAAAGGAGAAGAAAGATGGAGATGTGAATGTAAAGGAGAAGAAAGATGGAGATGTGAATGTAAAGGGGAAGAAAGATGGAGACGTGAATGTAAATGGGAAGAAAGATGGAGACGTGAATGTAAAGGGGAAGAAAGATGGAGACGTGAATGTAAATGGGAAGAAAGATGGAGACGTGAATGTAAAGGAGAAGAAACATGGAGACGTGAATGTAAAGGAGAAGAAAGATGGAGATGTGAATGTAAAGGAGAAGAAAGATGGAGATGTGAATGTAAAGGGGAAGAAAGATGGAGACGTGAATGTAAATGGGAAGAAAGATGGAGACGTGAATGTAAATGGGAAGAAAGATGGAGACGTGAATGTAAAGGGGAAGAAAGATGGAGACGTGAATGTAAAGGAGAAGAAACATGGAGACGTGAATGTAAATGGGAAGAAAGATGGAGACGTGAATGTAAATGGGAAGAAAGATGGAGACGTGAATGTAAAGGGGAAGAAAGATGGAGACGTGAATGTAAAGGAGAAGAAACATGGAGACGTGAATGTAAAGGGGAAGAAAGATGGAGACGCGAATGTAAAGGAGAAGAAAGATGGAGACGTGAATGTAAATGGGAAGAAAGATGGAGACGTGAATGTAAATGGGAAGAAAGATGGAAACGTGAATGTAAAGGGGAAGAAAGATGGAGACGTGAATGTAAATGGGAAGAAAGATGGAAACGTGAATGTAAATGGGAAGAAAGATGGAGACGTGAATGTAAATGGGAAGAAAGATGGAGACGTGAATGTAAAGGGGAAGAAGGATAGAAAGAAAAAGCGAATGTAAAGGGGGAGAACAGGGAAAAGTGAATGTAGAGGGTTATTATTCCTATAATGTTACATTAAGTGTCATTATGAACTTTAGTTTAAATTCATTATTTTCATTGTTCAGTTTTTACAAAGTTGGAGTATCGTTTTAATCTTTTTAGTAAGTCATAAACTGTCTGTAATCTGCATGTTCACCACAATGTTTTGAATAATATTAATTTCCTCAATTAGTAGAGTGAATGTAATTGTGAAATAAGAGAGAAGAGTGAATGTAAATGGAAAGTTCCTATGTTACATGGAATGTCATGATAAACATTTTTTTTAATTTCTTTTATTAGAGTATAATATGCACTTTGACCACAATGTTTTTAATATTGTTCATATCTTCACCAAGTGGTATTGTACAGACAAAATAAGGTAATTATAATGCATACATTTGATAGTGTGTTGCATGTTCATATTTTCTGTTATGTTTATGTTAGATTTTCATTCATCAATTTAAAAAAATAGCAACTTGGTACAAAACTGAGTGGAGTGATTTTTATGGTTCTCAATTCAATCTCCTAAATATAGAGTTTGTGTATCTCAGAGTCCCCAATTGTCACTTAAGCAGAGTTTGTGTATCTCAGAGTCCCCAATTGCCACTTAAGCAGAGTTTGTGTATCTCAGAGTCCCCAATTGTCACTTAAGCAGAGTTTGTGTATCTCAGAGTCCCCAAATGTCACTTAAGCAGAGTTTGTGTATCTCAGAGTCCCCAAATGTCACTTAAGCAGAGTTTGTGTATCTCAGAGTCCCCAATTGTCACTTAAGCAGAGTTTGTGTATCTCAGAGTCCCCAAATGTCACTTAAGCAGAGTTTGTGTATCTCAGAGTCCCCAAATGTCACTTAAGCAGACTTTGTGTATCTCAGAGTCCCCAATTGTCACTTAAGCAGAGTTTGTGTATCTCAGAGTCCCCAATTGTCACTTAAGCAGAGTTTGTGTATCTCAGAGTCCCCAAATGTCACTTAAGCAGAGTTTGTGTGAGTCCCCAAATGTCACTTAAGCAGAGTTTGTGTATCTCAGAGTCCCCAAATGTCACTTAAGCAGACTTTGTGTATCTCAGAGTCCCCAATTGTCACTTAAGCAGAGTTTGTGTATCTCAGAGTCCCCAAATGTCACTTAAGCAGAGTTTGTGTGAGTCCCCAAATGTCACTTAAGCAGAGTTTGTGTATCTCAGAGTC
>NW_027394517.1:0-23037 GCF_049309525.1 Garra rufa | reverse complement strand
AAGCTTGACAGGAGCGGCCTTGAATTTTCACCGTGGTCATCGGGGCTCCACGGGGGGTCCTGCGGTGAACCACACAGCCCGCCATCCAAGGCTTCACAGGCGGAGATGGTGGGTCCGTGGGCATTGGTTCGTCGCGGGGGCTGGACGGTCTGCGCACTGGTCGTGGGATGCCCTCTGGCGGCCGTCGCTCCTGGGGCACCCTCCGGGGAAAAGGCGGCGCTCGCTCCCCGGCCTCCCGATGATAGGCTGCGTCCGCCAGTTCGACCGCCTCGATGAGCTCTGCGATGGACTTAGGGCCCCGCATGCCGGCAGCCTGCCTCATCGAGCGCGGGAGCGCTCTCAGCATCCGGTCAACCACTACCCGCTCGGCGACTTGGGAGGGGGATGGCGAGTCCTCTAGCAGCCAGTGTTCGGCTAACCGCATCAGATCGGCGGCCTGGGTGCGTACTGGCAACCGCGCTTTGAATTCCCACTCATGGAAGCGCTGGGCGGCAGTGGTCGCTGATAGCCCTAAGCGGCCTAAAATTTCTCTTTTCAGTTCATTATAATTACTTTGAGAAGACGCAGGTAATGAAAAGTAAGCACGCTGAGCTTCCCCCGAAAGCAACGGTGCCAGTAATGCAGCCCAAGTACCTCTAGCCCAGCCCTCTGTACGAGCGACTGACTCAAACATTTTGAGGTAAGCCTCAATATCATCATCTGCGGTTAGCTTGGGTAAAAGCCGAGCAGCAGTGACGCGGGGATCAGGTAGGGGAACATGTTGAGCGGCTGGTAGTCGTAGCTCTGCTAAATAACCTTGAATTTGGCCATGTTGTTCGGTCAAAAGCTCGAAACACTGTTGCTGGCGGACGCTAACCTCTGCCAGCTGTTTCACAATGTCCTCCATTTTGCCGGGGAGGGGCGCGCCTGAAAAACAGAAAAAACCGGAAGTGAGAGACGAGGCAAGATGGCGGTGTAAACAAAGAGTGTCTTGTTCGTCGGCTTCCCAGGCCCGTCACGTTGCCCGCATTCTCCACCACCTTGTGGCCGGGCGGGGAATAGCACGACAGAACAAGAGGTTTAGGTGAGCCCCGGAGGGTGCGTTTATTGACAATAGTGCAGAAGTGAAGGAGATAATACGGGGAAAGGGCGATGTGGCGTCTTCGGTGCTCGGTGTCTCGTGAATCCTTTGTCCCTTCGTGCTCTTTGGTGACTGTGGCCAGTGAGGGGTGAGTGCAGGAGCGTGCGGTCACCCCGAGTGAAAGCGGTCCAGGCTGGGTGCGGCCCAATCGTCACGGCGAGTCTGTGGAAGGAACGATAGAGAGAGACGGTAAGCGTTTCAGCTCTTTGGAGAAGCTTCTCACCCTTCTGTGCTTTGGGGCTCGTTTATAAAGCAGATCTCGCCGTGATCGATTGGTCCGTGTTGAGTGGTTGCAGGTGTTTCCGATGAGTTGCCAGGGCGACGCTGATTGTTCCTCGGGACTCCCGCCACAATACATTTAAAAAGTAAAAAGGCAAAAAGGAAAACTACAGAATTGTCTGAAGTCAGGATCTCAGTTAGAATTGCGAGATGTAAACTCACAACTGTGAGGAAAAAAAAATATTTTTCTTAATTTTGCAAAACTGTGTGGGAAAAAAAAATCTAGAAAGTGTTTGCTCACAAAAATATTGCATTTTCCTTAATTTTTTTTTTTTTGCATTTGCATTGAAATTTAGTTTTCTTTCTTTCACCTCTTTATTTCCGTCACAAGTTTTTGTGAGCAAACACAAAGTTTATAAACTCAATGTTTTCTGGGATAAAAAGTCAGAATTGCGAGATGAAACTCATTTGAGGAACTTCTTTTCAGGAAATTCTGGCTTTTACCCCAGATTTGCGTGATACAAACTCAATTCGGACTTTTTTCTCAGAATTGGGTGATATAAACTTGCAATTGTGAGAAATAAAGTCATAATTGCAATATAAACTCATAATTCTGACTTTTTTCCTCAGAAATGGATGATATAAACTCACAATTGTGAGAAACCCTGGCATGCTTGTAACTCAAGAAATATAAAAGATGTCTTAATATCCTTTTGTAATGTAGATTTCAACAAACTTCAACAAACTTTTAAGGCCGTATGTAGTTCATTTCCAGAGATAGTGGGATTTCTATATGGCTCCTAGAGTAAATTGCACACATTTTCAGTGGTCAAAAAACAATGAGGGGCACTTTGCATACGGATAATTGTTGTTTGTATTGTAGATGAGTAATTGTGCATGTGATTGAATATTTATTTTCCAGACGTTAATGATCAAGCGAGAGCTGGCGAACGACCCGGAGCTGCGCACTCAGAGCTGGGAGAGATTCCTGCCCAACTTCTGCCAGACTAGTCTGTCCAAACGCAAGCAGCCCAAGAAGAAGACGGTGAAGAAGGAGTACACGCCGTTCCCCCCACCGCAGCCCGACAGCAAGGTATGGAGAAATCACCTCAAACCAAGCACTTAGAGAGAAATGAGGCACTCCAGGTGTGTGCTGAAGGGATTTTACCGTGGTATGGGGTGTCTTTAGACTATAGGGTTCCTGTGGGTCATTTCTGGAATATCAGGGAATTTTAAAAGGTCTATTTCAGACATATATTTTTTTCGTCTAAGTCATGGAAAATTAGGGATTTTTGTTTGTTGCTTTACATTTTTTGATCCTATTTATCAAAATGTAATTTTTCTATACTGTGCTGTGTTTTATTTTACGCGTTTTGCCTATTATTATGGTTATGAAAACATAAAAACCATAAACGAATGTCTGTAGAAATAGTACAGAAATATAAATATAATATTAATATATTATTATATATGTAAATAGCTCATGATCATCAAAACAGTCATGATTAAATATGAATTAAATATTTGCCTAATTGATAAATTAAGTAACTTGTCTAAATAATATTTCTTTATTTCAAATTTGTAATAAATATATGTATAGATTTTATATAAATTTAAATATAAACAATATAAACATGTAAATATTTTCAAAATATATACTGTATTTTGTGTGTCTTTATTTATATATATTATATATATTATGGGAAATATTTTATGCGCAGATTGATATTAATATATGAATATTTTATATTATTAAATATTATTTAATTTATACATTTATAAAAAAAATCAATTGAAATTGAATTAAAAAATAAATGTATAATAAATAGATTTATTTATAGATTATTAATTAAATGAATATATTTTTGAGGACATATCCAGACCTCAATATCAACCATATATTGGTAAATTACATTTAAATTAAATCAGGCAATAAGTTTATATATTTATTATATATATATATATATATATATATATATATATATATATATATATATATATATAGCACATTTCATACACAATGGTACTTCAAAGTGCTTTACATATAAAATGAATTAAAATAATTATACAAAATATTCACAACAATAAAAATAAAACAAAAAAAGATTAATTTAAAATGAATTAAAACAAATAAAAATGATTACACATAAAATACACAGTACTCATTCAGTAAATGCACAGCTAAATAGATGTGAAATAAATGTTTAACAGTTGCTCATGTGAATCATTTTTCTGCACAGATTGATAAGGAGCTGTCGACTGGCGAGTTCTTCCTGAGAGAGAGCGAGAAGAGACGACAGAAGATGACTGAAATTAGGGTACGGTGGTTTTTGCGAGTGTTAATGAGCTTAAGTTCAGGTATTGATAGGAACTAGTTCACTCATAACTTGTGCTTTATTTCCGACACTGAAGGCGAAACAGGCTGAAGTTTTATCCAAGAGACAAGAGCAGCGGCAGAAAGCTTTCATTCCTCCTAAAGAGAAGCCAGCCGTGAAGAAGAGCAAACCAGGTACGACAAACAAGACAATATACATCCAAAAACATTCATTAAAAAAAAAAAAAAAAAATTAATAAATTAAGTATTTTTTATTAATTTTTATATATAAATAGAAAAATCTGCATGTGCGTTTATGCATGTATTAATGATTAAGTTTTTAGTTGCTACTACTAATATTGCTTTGTAACATTTCTAGTAGATTTCGTGATTTATTTTTATTTTATTTTTTGCCATTTAAGGACATTTTTACCAATAAATTAGTTATGAATACATATATTACACATATTGTATATTATTATAAATAAAAAATATATAGAGAGATTTTATATGATTGAATTATATTAAATATTTTTTCTTAATAAATTAAGTAAAACATTTAAAAAATGTTTATATATATATATATATATTTATAATTTATCTATAAATAAATTTTATTGTAAATATAAATATTTCACCTTAAATTTGACCTTATTTACTATCAAAGCTATAAGAATAATAATATAATCAAATATTTTAAATTATTATAAATAAAACATTACTTGTATATTTTCTATAATTAAATATTAGTTGCTGCTACTAATATTGATTAGTAACATTTCTAGATTTATTATTGTTTATTCTCTTCTATAGCAACAGATATTCATGTTGATAATGATAAAGATGCATGATTTTCTTTATCCTTTATATATTATTCTTTGCATTTAGTTGCATAAATAAGTAATTTGTGATTAAATATATTACACACAGTATATTACTATACATAAAAATAATTAATAGATTTTATGATTAAATCTTAAATATTTTACTTAATTCAAAAATTAGGTACAATATTTTAAATAACGTTTTTTACTAAACCTATATGTAATGTATTTAATATTATTCTATTTATTAAAATATATAAATAAAAATATGCATGTGCATTTATGCATGTACTAATGATTAAGTCTTTAGATGCAACTCCTAATATTGCATTTCTGGTAGACTGTAGATGTGTGAATAGCTCAAAAAAGCATGCAAACTCATGGTTTGTTATTGTTTATTATTCTCTTCTTCTATAGCAACAACCGAAAACAAAATTGATATTCAAGCCATTAAAGAAAAAGTGAAGAAAGCGAAAACTAAAAAGCTCGGAGCGCCTCCTGTAAACCCCGAGATGCTTTCAGCGAAAGACGGCAAGCGGAAGAAAGTCAAGAGCTAATTTGTGTCGCTCGATCCGAACTCTGCTGATCTGACTGTGATCCTGGAGAAACACATTCAGATCATCACTGGATCTTCACGTTATGAGTCTTGTGTTTATTAGTCAATGTGTTTATATAAAAGATGTTTGCTTTCATACTTTGTCAGCGTCATTATAAAACCTGAATCAAGTCATTTATTAGACTTTAGCTTGTAGGAGACGAGGAATAAGAGACTGGAAAGATTGAAGTTGAGCAATCATTTGTGTTTGAGGCAGATGACAAAAACCTCATTGATCCTGATATATATAAGAGTGTCTTTACATATAATAAAAATGCTGGTAAGTGATATTTCTATCCACATTTTTGTCTGTATTATATATGATAATAATGCAAAAGAGTGTCACCACTTACCTTGTTTAAACGTGTTTAAATTTAACCCAAAACATGACTTTACTCCATTTCTTTTATGCATTTTCTTGCCGTTTAAGGACAGTTATAAATAAATACATTAAACATACTGTATATTATTATAAATTAAAAAAAATGATAGATTTTATATGATTGAATCATATTAAATATTTACTTCATAAATTAAGTAAAATATTTAAAAAACATTTTTATTAAACATATATATATAATTTATATATATATATATATATATATATATATATATATAAAATCTATCTATATATATTTATAAATAATAAATTAATTAAGTCAAATGAGTCATTATATTCTTTATCATTTTATATGATTAAACAATATGGAATATTTTATTTAATTCATAAATTAAGTAAAATATTTAAAAAAAATGTACTAAAACATATATATATATATATATATATATATATATATATATATATATATACAATTTATTTATAAATAAATGTTAATGTAAATATAAATAATTTATTTTATATTAAATATTATTTGACCTTATAAATGATAGTATACTGGTCAAATAAAATTTACTCTCAAAGCTATAAATAATTGATTTATAATCATATAATAGAATATATAATATATATATTTGTAATATTATTATAAATATGAATAATTATGTATTTTATATAATCAAATATTAAATATTGTACCTATGAATTAAGTCAAAATATTTAGTATTTATTCATAAAAAATATTCTTATCCTGAATGGTACTTCATTAGGTTCTTATTACTGTAATGCAATAATAGATGTTTTTAAGTCCATTTATTTCAGTATATTAAAATTAGTGCAACAAATAAAAGCACTTTTTAAGATGTTCAAGATGTTCATAATTCCTAAATTAAAGCCAAATATTTAAATAAAATTTTTTACTAAACCTATATATAATTTATCTATAAATAAATGTTAATGCAAATATAAATAATTTATTTTATATAAAATATTTGACCTTATAAATGAAAGTAAACTGTTACTATCAAAGCTATAAATAATTAATTTAGAATCATATAGTAAATATATAGTACTGTAATGCAATAAAAGATGTTTTTTTAAGTATTTTTTTATAGAATATTAAAATCAGTAGGAATAAAACTACTTAAAATGTTCAAGTTGTTAAGTTAATGCTTAAAATGTCACGAACTAAAAAAAAATCAAATTTTTTGCAATTAACAAATTGCATCATTTATTAAACTAATGTTCATTTTTAAATTCAGTTCACTGTTAATTGATGCATTTAACAATAAAACAAACAAATAACAGAATTGCAAGTCAAAACTATGGGATATAAACTGTTTATTTTTAATAATTTTGAGATGCAAACTTAAAAAAGAAAAAAGCAAAATTGCAATGTGCTTAGCATTGCACATTTTACTTTAAGTTATAGAGTTTGTAAGTAAATTTAAGTTACAATAATGAAAATTTGTGGTGGGAATGTGTTTAATTCACATTAAAATGTGACAAAAATGACTTAACTTAAAATGCATGATACTATTTATAATTTATATATTATTCTTTGCATTTATTTGTAAAAAATGTGCTTCAAAGCATTAGTCCCAGTGGAAACATGTCTTCGGCTGAATGTGGACTCAGGCAGTTTCACTCATATGCAAAAAGGTTATAATGGCCCTGGAGGCCGTAAACGCATCCAAACATAAGTGGGATTGATATGAGTCTGATAATGACAACCGCCAGGGTGAATAAGCTGCTGGAGGGTGCAGGATCCCAGTCTGGACTCCAGTTATAATCTACACACACAGAGTTATTCACACGGTTATCTTGTCTTCTGCTGACAAGATAAAAACAACGGACCAGAAACAGTCAAGTCATTCTTACAAGTGTCTGAATGTCATTGCGTTTGCAGTGTTTCTCAAATAGCTTTGCTTCAGAACCAAGATTTTATGTTGCATTGTTTTAGTGGTGACCCAAAACAGAACCACAATTGTGAAGAAAAAATAGGGAATAGTCAATTTTTGAAAATGCATAAACAACAGAAACATATGAACATTTTTAAACTTAGTTCTGCGGAAGCTTTTTTCCACCACAGAATAAAAATGTAAGAAAGGTAATTGCAATCTCACAATTCTGAGAAAGAAAAAAAAAAGTTGAAAGTGTCATTTTTTTCCCATGGCAGAAACAAACAAACAAAAAAACTGAACTTTGAGATGTGAACTCATAATTCTGAGTAAAAAAAAGTCTAAATTGCGAGATACAAACCCAGAGTTTGAGTAAACAAAAGTTGGAACTGTAAGATAAAAAGATGCAGTGAGCTTTTTTAATTCCATGGCAGAAACAAACAAACAAAAAGCAGAATTGGAAGTCAAAACTATGGGATAGAAACTCAGAATTTTAAGAAAAAAGTTAAAAAGTTGCAATTACTGTGAAAAAAAAAAAAAAAAAGTAAACTAAAAAAAAAAAGTCAAAATTGCAATATTTAAATTTTTAAAGAATTAAAAAAGATAAATTAGCAGTTTGAAGAAAAAGTTAGAATTGTATGATTTTTTTATTCTGTTGCACAAAATAAATAAATACCACGGATAGAACTGAATTGAATTGAGAGGGAAAAAAAAAAATCGAAATTTCAAAATGGAATCTCACAATTTCTAGTTTATATTTCATGATTTCACAAAGTTATACATTCGGAATTGTGAGTTTCTATTTAGCTATTTTTTGGAATTTTAAGAAGAAAGTTAGAATTGCAAGTTAAAAGTTGCGATTATTGTGTTTGTTTTGAATTTTTTTTTTGAGATGTAATCTCAAAAAAAGGTCAAAAGTAAATATTAAATTTGCAATTCTGTGGAAAAATGTCAGATTTAGGAAAGATAAATTACAATTAAGTTAGAATTGTAAAATAAAATGTATTCTGTGGGACAAAAAAATTATGAAACACAGAACTAAATTAAAATAAAAAAGTCAAAATTGCGGAAAAAAAATTATATTTAAATTTACAATTCTGGGGAAAAAAGTCAGAATTAGGAAAGATAAATTACAATTAAGTTAGAATTGTAAAATAAAATGTATTCTGTGGGACAAAAAAATTATGAAACACAGAACTAAATTAAAATAAAAAAGTCAAAATTGCGAAAAAAATTTTTATATTTAAATTTACAATTCTGGGGAAAAAAGTCAGAATTAGGAAAGATAAATTACAATTAAGTTAGAATTGTAAAATAAAATGTATTCTGTGGGACAAAAAATTATGAAACACAGAACTAAATTAAAATAAAGTCAAAATTGCGAAAAAATTTTTTATATTTAAATTTACAATTCTGGGGAAAAAAGTCAGAATTAAGAAAGATAAATTAGCAGTTAAAAGGTTAGAATTGTAAGATTTTTTTATTCTGTTGCACAAAATAAATAAATACAACAAACAGAACTGAATTGAATTGAGAAAAAAAATAGAAACTCACAATTTTGAGTTTAGATTTCACGATTTCAGAAAGTTATAAATTTGGAATTGTGAATTTCCATTTTTTTTTTAAGAAAAAAGTTTTTAAGAAAAAAATCATAAATCTGAAATCGTGTAATATAAACTTGAAATTGTAAAACAAATTGAGAAAAAGAAAGTCAAAACTGCAAGATGTAAACTCAGAATTCTAAGACAAAAATTAAATAGATGTAAACAAATTTTAGAGAAAAAAAGGTCATTATTAAAATATGTAAAATATGAATTCTGAGGGAAAAAGTCAGAACTGTTAGATGGAAATTTCCGAATTCTGAGAAAAAAAAGTTGACTGTGAAATTTAAACTTAAAATTTTAAGAAAAAAAGTCATAATTGCGAGATGGAAATTCCAAACTCTGAGAAAAAAAAATTTAACTGTGAGATTTAAACACAGAATTCTGAGAAAAAATAAATAAATTGTGAGAAAAAAAGTCAAAATTGCAAGATGGAAAATTAAAGTTTAGAGAGAAAAAGTACCACAGTTGTGATACTTAAACTCAGAAAAGAGACAAAAAGTCAGAATTGTGAGATACAAACATAAACAGATATAAACAATTCTGTAAAAAATTTTATTGAGATTAAACAATTGTGAAACAATTTTAAGAATAAAAGTCAGAACTTATAATTAAAGTCAAAATTAAATTTTTTCGTCTTTTTATTCTGTTAATAAGCTTCCACAGAAACCTGATTTACAGTCTCTTTTAGTATCTCGAAACATTAAGTGAGCTTGTATTAAGTGTGTAATGAAGTACTTTCATTCCCTCAGGAGCCAGTAACTGACAACACAAAGCAAAGCGTTTGCTGTAAACTATGCTGATCCTACTTAATGCTTGTTTTTGTTATCTTTTGTAGTTTTGTTCATGGTTCATGGCCATCAAAAGCATTTGAGTGCAGATACAGACACAGTGTTGACATTCAGACATTTCTAAGTGTGAACGAAGTGAAAGGCCCTCTGGGCTCTGTGTAAACTCAGATTAAGATATGAATGAGAGAGACTTACGCTGCAATGTGTCACGGGTGGAGTTTCCTGTTACAAGGAAATGACAGATGAGGTAAAGTGGTTTTTAGGAGAATCAGTGTCAATATTTGTTCTGAACACTTACGGCAGAGGTTGTTTTCACAGCTCTCTCGTCTGCAGCCGCTGCATGAGGTGCCTGCTTTGTACGGAGACACTCCGCGATAATTTCCTCTGCAGAAAAGTCATTAGTGACACATTTAATGTGTGTAAATGCTGTGAAATTATGCCGTTTTTTGCTGCTTCTGCTTTGCTACACCTGCCAATGAGGTTTCATTTGTTAACATTATACTGTAAGAGAAACGTCTGTAGAAAAACAGAAGCGTTGCTAGTGTTTTTCTGCCTGAAAATTTTCCTTTTAAACAGAACATTGGACCCTTTACTATACTATGGAAGTTTGATCAGAATTCAGAGAAAATAATACATTAAAATGCAATTGCAAGATGTAAGCTCAGAATTTTAGGGAAAAAAAGTCAAAATTGCATGATTTAAACTTGGTATTTAAAAAAAATTGTGAGATGTAAACTCAAAGTTTAGGGAAAAAGTCATAATTGCAAGATTGCATGATTCCTCAGAATTTTGAGGGAAAAAATGAGTCGCAAGTTGTAAACTTCATTTAAAAAATGCAAATAAAAATGAATTGCGTAAAAAAAACTTTTAATGATAAATGTCATAATTGCATGATTTAAACTCAGAATAAAAAAAAAATTAGATGTAAACTTTAGAGAAAAAAGTCATAATTGCATGATTCCTTAGAATTTGTAAAAAAAAAAAGAATAAATAAAAAAAATGAATTGTGAGATGTAAACTCAGTATTCAGAGTAAAAGTCAAAATTGCATGATTTAAACTCAGAAAAAAAGACAACAAAATACCCTCGAAACTAAAAAAGCAAAATTATATGATTTAAACTCAGAATTCCCCCAAAAATTGAGATGTAAACTCAAAATTTAGAGAAAAAAGTAATAATTGCATGATTCCTTAGAATTTGTAAAAAAAAAAAAAAAAAAAGAATAAATAAAAAAAATGCATTGCGAGATGTAAACTCAGTATTCAGAGTAAAAGTCAAAATTGCATGATTTAAACTCAGAAAAAAAGACAACAAAATACCCTCAAAACTAAAAAAGCAAAATTATATGATTTAAACTCAGAATTCCCCAAAAAATTGAGAGGTAAACTCAAAATTTAGAGAAAAAAGTAATAATTGCATGATTCCTTAGAATTTGTAAAAAATAAAATAAATAAAAAATAAAAATTAATTGCGACATGTAAACTCAGAATTCATAGAAAAATGTCAAAATTGCACGATATAAACTTAGATTTAGAGGGAAAAAAGGTAATAATTGTGTGATTCCTAAGAATGTGTGAAAAAAATAAAAATGAATTGCGAGAAACTCAGAATTCTGAGAGAAAAAGTCAAAATGATTTAAACTCAAAAAAAAAAAAACTCAAAGCCCTCAAAACTAAAAAAAAAAGCAAAATTACACGATTATAAAACCGAAAAAATGAGATGTAAACTTAAAAAAAGGAATAATTGCAAGATCGTATGATGTAAACTCAAAATTGCATAATTTAAACTCTAAAAAAATGTAAACATGCAAACTCAGAATTCATAGAAAAAAAGAAAAATTGCAAGATTGAAACTCAGTTATGAGATGGAAATGACAAATTCTGAGGAAAGAAAAGTCAAAATTGCATGATGTAAACTCAGAATTAAAAAAACTGGATTGTGAGATGTAAACTCAAAATTTGGAAAGAAGAAAGTCAGAATTGCATGATGTAAATCAGAATTCTGAGGAAAGAAGTCAAAATGGCAAGATTTAAACAGAAAATTTGGAGAAAAAAGTCACAATTACAAGATGTATAAATCAGAATTCTGAGGGGGAAAAAATCAGAATTGTGAGATTCTGAGAATTTTTGTATTAAGATTTAAATAAAAGATGTAAAATCTGAATACAATGGAAAAAGTCAGAATTGTGACACAAACTCAGAATTCTGAAAGAACAAAATGGTGCAACTTAAATACAATATTGCAATTCAGAAATGCAAGACAAAAAGTCAAAATTGCTAAAATGACAACGTAGTTGTTTTTGTTAATCATTCCTCGTGCAGCGAACAAACTAAACCTTGTCATAAAGTGTTACAACAGTGTTGAGTGACTGATGAGAGAAACATTTTGTTAGCTTGGAGAGCTGTTTTCTTTGGAGTGTGAATGTGTCACTTACACAAATGCGGTGGTTTTTATACTTACGCTGTTGCGTAATTACACACAAATATGACTCCAGGCTGTGTAGAGAAGCTTGTTTCAGCCACACCATTGGGACACGCCTGCGCGGCACAACCCACTTTGTACGAATCTGCCCAAACAACCTTTAGGCACAGAAAACAGAAGTATCTCTCACTTCTGTAAACGCTTGAGTGTTTGATTCAGCTGTAAGTGGATTTGTGTTTGTACCTGTGTGTAGTGGCCGCATACAGCGCTGCACTGGTTTGTGCTGTAATCATAGTCTTTAACCTCGCTCACCCAAGACTGCACTGCAGATTTGGTGTTGAATGAGGAGATCGGCGCTCCTGCCCAGATGTTTTCACCCACGGATGTGAATGTGGGGTGCATTCTTCCCACCTCCCTGAGGTGAATGTTATGTTTAAAGAGGCAGAATCGGGCCCAGGCCTGCGCCGTCACCGCTAGACCTTCATCCCACGTCTGCGCACAAACACATGCACTTCATCAGGAATGATCAGAACTAGATTTCATCTTACACATGCATTGTGTTCATACCATAAAACAGCCTTAAAATTTTTGAGACCATTGTAAACCAGCTACAGTTGAAGTCAAACGTTTACATACACCTTGCAGAATCTCCTACATTTTAATTATTTGATCAAAATGCATGTTATTTTTTATTTAGTACTGACCTGAATATAATATTTCACATAAAAGTCCTTCAGGTCCAATATATTCTTTGCATTTCCAGCATTTTTGTGTACTTGAACCCTTTTCAACAATGACTGTGTGATGTTGAGATGCATCTTTTCACACTGAGGACAACTGAGGGACTCAAATGCAGCTATTACAGGAGGTTCAAACATTCACTGATGCTTCGGAAGGAAAAGCCATGCATTTAGAGCCGGGGGTGAAAACTTTTGAACTGAACGAAGATGTGTGCATTTTTCTTATTTTGCCTAAATATCATATTTTTTTCATTTAGTACTGCCCTTCAGAAGCTACAGAAGATGTTTCCTAGAAGACAAAAAATAGCTCAATTACCCTGATTTGCAAATTCAAACTTTTCTTTCATCATTTCAAAATTGTGAGTGTAAATCTCACAATTTTGAAATTTTTTTAAATTATTTAAAAAAAAAATTTTTTTTCTCAGGATTCTGAGTTTACATCACAGTGTTTAGACTTTTTTTTTACATCTCACAATTATTGTAAGTATTTTTTCCCCAGAATTCTAAGTTTATATCTCATAATTATTTTTAACTTTTTTTTTCTAAGAATTCTGAGTTTACAGTTTCTTTTTTACAGTATCTTACAGTTATTTGAATTTATTATGTTTATTTTTTCTCATAATTCCAAGATTACATCACAAGATTTAGACTTTTCCCCCCAGAAGTATGAGTTTATATCTCACAGTTTTTTTATTTTTATTTTATTTGTATATTTTTCCCCAGAATTCTGAGTTTATATCTCACAATTTTTTTTTTAATAATATGCATATATTACTGAAGGTTCAAACGCTCACTGAAGGAAACTCCAGAAGGAAACACAATGCATCAAGAGAAATTTGAAGGACATTTGTCTTATTTTGCCTAAATATCACATTTTTTAATTTAGTAAATTTTGGAATTTAAAGATCAGGGTAAATTGAACTTTTTTTGTCTTCTGGGACATTGGTATCTTATGTAGCTTCTGAAGGACAGTACTAAATGGAAAAAAATGTTATTTAAGCAAAATAAGACAAATGTACACATCTTCATTTGGCTACTAATGCATTGTGTTTTCTTCTGAAGCATCAGTGAGTGCTTTAATGTTCTATAATAGTTAATATGAGTCCCTCAGTTGAGAAAAAATCATAAACTCATAATTCTGGGGTAAAAAAAATCAAAATTTTTCTTGAAATTCTATGAAAAAAAAAAAGTAAACTCAGAATTCTGGGGAAAAAAGTAAAATGTTTGTGATGTAAACTTGGAATTCTGAGAAAATTTATTTTTAAATAACTGAGATATAAACTCAGAATTCTGGGGAAAAATAAAAAATACAATAAAAAACTGAGATATAAATTCTGGGGGGAAAGTCTAAATCTTGTGATGTAAACTTGGAATTATGAGAAAAAATAAACATAAAAAATTAAAATAATTGTAAGATGTAAACTCAGAATTCTTAGAAAAAAAAAGTAAAAAAAAATTGTGAGATATAAACTTAGAATTCTGGGGAAAAACGTCCAAATTTTGTCATGTAAACTTGGAATTCTGAGAAAATAAAAAAAAATTGTGAGACATAAGCTCAAATTTCTGAGAAAAAATACCTAAAATAATTGTGAGATGTAAACTCTAAATTCTGGGGAAAAATAAACAAAAAATTAAAAATTACGATATATACTCATAATTCTGGGAAAAAAGTCTAAATGCTGTGATGTAAACTTGGAGTTTTAATTTAAATAATTGTAAGATGTAAACTCAGAATCCTCAGAATAAAAAATAACCAAAAATTATTGTATGATGTAAAAATTTTCAAAATTGTGAGATTTAAACTCACAGTTTTGAAATGATGAATGAAAACGTTTGAAATATGAAAATCAGGGTAAATTGAGCTATTTTTTGTCTTCTAGGAAACATGTATCTTCTGTAGCTTCTGAAGGGCAGTACTAAAATGAAGATATTTAGGCAAAATAAGACAAATGTACACATCTTTATTTGGCTCTTAATGCATTGCGTTTCCTGCTGGAGCATCAGTGAGTGTTTGAACCTTCTGTAATAGTTGCATATGAGTCCCTCAGTTGTCCTCAGTGTGAAAAGATGGATCTCAAAATCATACAGTCATCGTTGGAAAGGGTTCAAATACAGAAAAATGCTGGAAAACCAAATAATTGGTTGGACATGAAGTATTTTGCCTGTTTAGGACTCATGAACAACTATCACTAAACAAGAAACACAGCTGTGGATCATTCAGGTAGTTCAGGAAGTGAAAATACCTTTTTTTTCTTTTTCTTTTTTAGAGAAAAACTTGTCATGCACAATAAGACCCATGAACATATGCAATTGTACAGTGCTTCACATCTGTTTAACACACTTTAAAGCATGTTTAACCTCCACAGACTGCATCTAGACCTGCTTAATTATCAAATTAATTGTATTATTTACCATGTAGCGCATGTTTGTAGCCGTGGGGCTCACACTGGTGCGGTGCCTGTTGTGTTCGCTCACGCATTCCTCAATAAACGCTGGATCTTTGATATCGAAGACCGGCTCGCAATAAACCAAACCCAGCAGAACTGTGATAGAGATCACAATGTGAAGACTGTCTCTCATCTCTGAGTTTGACTGCTAAACGAACAACTGCTTAAACATTCAGGGCATCCGGTTTCCTGTTGGTTCCTGTGGTCTGCTCACTTCTGCATTTTGAGCATCTGATTCAGAGGAGCTGTATTTATATTCAGTTCTGGGTAGAGTAGTGTTGCTAATTACAGATTATATAATGAAATTTGTAGTTAGTAGTTATTTTAGATTACTTTTAGATTACTTTTGACCTAACTCCTTGATTTAAATGAGATAGTCTTATACCATATTGATATAAAAATACAAAGAGAAAGAAAAAGTATTCAAAATGTATTCAGGTGCTTTAAATATTACATCAATGATTCCCAAATTGGGGTTCCTGAAGGAACTGGAGGTTTGTGAGTTTAATGAAAAGCTAATAATTATTCAAAAGCAAAAAATAAAATATTTTAAAATACCAAGATTAAAGTAAAACACTTTTAAAATTTAAATTTAAGGTCGGGACACTGCAGGTGAATAGGGTAAAAAAAATATTAACTAATAGTTATTACCTTACTTACCCAGTTGATTGATTACATTGATAATTGCAAACATTTTTTGTATTACACGTTTTCTAAAATGTTAGGTTTCAGTATGCAAATTAGCCATTATTTAATGAAATATGCACTAATTTGCATACATTTCTAGTACAAAAATCTTAACGCGGGAGTCAGTTTCAAAATTCTTTTTAAATTTTTTTTTTTTGACATATTAGAGTCAAAAGATTTTACAGATGGAATTTTGGGTGTCTCATTTTGTCACACTATAATTCAGAAAAAACTTAGAACAGACAGGAAACACTATATTTTAACCATTTTGGGGGGAATAAAATGTATAAAATCAAGCAAATTATATATGAACAAATCCCTCTGTAAAAATTTTTAGGATATAGACAGGAATAAAAATGTCAAGTTATGTGCTACTGAAATGGAGATTTATGGCTCAGTGTGGAGGAAAATACTTATTTGGAGAAAATGGCCTTTATAAATAATTTATTATAATTGAAATCTATTGACACAAACAGATAAAGTGCTATAAAAGAAACACTTAACAGTGTTTTTTGGATGGTTTCCTTCCATTAGTCTGAAAAAAACAAAAAACACTAGGATGTGTTTGCATAATGCACTGCATTGTGGGTTAAACCACTTTACCACCTAACCATTTGAACCCTGCATATCCGGTTATCTTTGGTAAATGGAGCGAATGAGTTAGGGGTGTGCCAGATGTGCCGGTGCCACACCTAAAAATAGATGCAGAAATATTGTTTTATAATTGTAATAAACATGGGCGGTGCTAAAGATACACAACTCGTACATTGCAGTATATGACGTTTCGAAATGTCACAACATTTTATTTTAAAAATGAAAATGGCCAATAAGGCCTGTCCCCGACTAAAGATTTTTCTAGTTAACTACTTGCACGTTTATATAAAATTGATTAATATAATAACCTACTAATCGTCCTTTAATATATAGCCTATTCTGCGCTCAAGTGCGCGCATAAAGCTTGCACCGACAAAAGTAATGATTATTAATGTGTTGGGGGGAAAGGAAAACAGTACTAGTGCTTTCTTCAGTGTCGGCTGACGCTTCTCTCGCAATCTTTACATGAACGCGTCTTTAATAGAGAAATGTAGGCTACGTTTTCATTCCGACTACCTAATCAGAGATATTTTTTTATTGTTTCTTTTAAAGGGGTCATCGGATGCCCATTTTCCAGTTGATATGATTCTTTAGGGTCTTAATGAGAAGTCTATAACATACTTTGGTTAACTTTTCTCAATGGTTTTACCTTCTCAAAATCAGCTCTATTTAGAGCGAGCTATTCTGTTGCATATTTCTTTAAATGCTAATGAGCTCTGCTCGCCCCGCCCCTCTCTGCCGTGGGATGATGAGCTGTAATGTTTACAGAACAAAAATGTACATATAATGTCTTTCTTTCTTCATTCGTAAAGAAAGTGTTTTTTGAGGAAAACATTTTAAGATTTCTCTCCATATAGTGGACTTCCAAAAAAAAAAATGCAGCTTCAAAGGGCTCTAAACAATCCCAGCTGAGGAACAAGGGTCTTATCTAGCGAAACATTATTTTTCTAAAAACATTTACAACTTACATACATTTTAATCCCAAACGCTCATCTTGCTGAGCTAGACAAGACGAGCATTTGAGGTTAAAAAGTATATACATTTTTTTTAGAAAATAACCCATTGTTTTGCTAGATAAGACCCTTCTTTCCTACTTAGATGCATATGTAGATCAGGATCGGTGCTTTCCATTCAAAAACGAAAGTAATGTTAACAGCAATGTTTTTGCATCCGATGACCCCCTTTAATATAGGCTACCTTTCAAGCATTCTGTGGATTTCTTTATGCTTTGTGAGGCACAGATAGCTAAGAAATCCTCAAAAGTTATGTTACACACAACGCCTGTGTGAAAGCTTATTTTGGCCAGTATAAATGCAACATGCAATAAAACATATACAGTACAGACCAAAAGTTTGGACACACCTGAATGAGAAGGTGTGTCCAAACTTTTGGTCTGTACTGTATTTCTGTGCCTTTTATAGAGAAATGTAGGCTACCTTTTGTATTCCGACTACCTAATCAGAGATATTTTTTTTTATTGGTTCGTTTAAAGGGGTCATCGGATGCCAATTTTCCAGTTGATATGATTCTTTAGGGTCTTAATGAGAACTCTATAACATACTTTGGTTAAAATTCCTCAATGGTCGTGTAAAAAACAGTTTCAGTTTCTCATTCCAGTGTTTCTTAAAAAATAAAATAAAATAAATAAAAATCTCAAATACATTTCATTTCACAATCAGGAATTTAAAATCTACTAAACTAAATGTTCAAAATTATTTTTGTCAATGAAAGTGACATTTTGTGTTCATTACAAATTATAAAAAGTTGAATAGAAAAATCTGAATTTTTTTTTTTTTTTTTTCATTTTATATCTTTTTTTATTGAGATGTTTAAATCATAGATTTTCAGTGTGGTCCCAGACCCTTCATATTTGATTTTATTGAAAAGTACAGCATTTCTAAAAGCATTTATTTGCACAATTAATTTTTACATAATTTTTGTTTAAATAATTCAAGTAGTTGATTATAAAGTGATCAGTTTCTCATTAGTGTTTCTTAAATACCAATAGCAACAATCAAAAATGAAATGAATAAATTCAAATCCCAAATACATTTCATAAATAAGAAATTAACTACAGAAAAGCGGATTCCAGGAAAAACAATCATTATAAATCATTATAAAAAGCACAGAATAGAAACATCATACAATGTAACCTTCAGCTGTGCTAAGTTTGTTCAGGTAGTGTTTTCCTTTTCTCTACAGAATATTATTAAGGCAGAAGAGCAGTATCAGAATCAAACCTTTCAGACCCTCAAAACCAGTGTTGTGATCAGACACCGATAACCGTGTAGGTGTGTGTGTTTTAAGACAGAGCGCAGCCGTTACTGCTTTCTTGTGGCACGTCCGTTTCACGTGCAATCTGAAGGAAACGATCCCAGTCTGGTGCTGATAGAGGCAGTTCTGTCTGAAAGTGATTCCAGAACCTGCCAAAAAAACAACAACAGAAATTATAGACAGAATACACATGAATGTGACATCAGTCTGCAAAGAACATCTGAATTCCATAGCAAAAAACATACTTTATGAATCTGTGTCGTGTTTTTTTGTTAAAACCATCATATTCTTTTCCAGAAATATCATGGTAAATTTATAAAATTGGTCTGAATGCGACGTCTGACCTGAAATGTGTTGTTATTGCCAACTAAAAATATTAAAAAACAAAGCTGGTTTAAATAAAATACAAATGTTAGGTGAAATTTTTTAAAACAAATATGAAAAACTTGAAAATTAGATTAAAGGCTTTTAAAAATATAATCATCGTATTAAATTGACTAAAACTAAAACTGAAAGAAAAATATAAAGAGAAAATATAAAAAATGGCCCTTCTGTCTGAAAATGATTCCAGAATCTGCCAATAAAAATACACATGAATGCGACATGAATTTGAAAAGTATATCTGATTTCAGTAGCTAAAAACATACTTTATGAATCTGCATGTTAAAAATAGTTATCATTAATTAAAGTAAAGCTGAAAAAAACCTGACATAATAAAAGCTGTTTTCTGGTGATCACAATTAAAAAATTTTTGTCATCTGGACATAATGAAAATTTATTTTTAGTGATCGTGACTTAGTTTTCTCATGATCCCGACAACGTAAGTTTTCTTGTGATCACAACTTAATTTTCTTGTGATCCCGGGAACAAAAGTTATTTTGTTGTGATCACAACTTAATTTTCTTGTGATCTGACATAACGAAAGTTGTTTTCTTGTGATCACAATTGAATTTCTTTTGATCCCGACATAACGAAAGTTGTTTTCTTGTGATTATGATTTATTTTTCTTGTGAAAGCTTTCTCGTTATCATGACTTAATTTTCTCATCATCTTGACGAAAGTTAACTTGTGATCTCAACATCTTATTTTGACAGAAGTTGTTTTCTTGTGATCCCGACATAACGAAAGTTGTTTTTCTTGTGACCACAATTTAATTTTCTTGTGATCTCGAACAAAATGAAAAATTTCTCGTTATCACAACTTAATTTTCTCGCGTAATCGCGACTTAAATTTCTCATGATCCCGATATAACAAAAGTTGCTTTCTTGAGATCGTGACTTAATTTTATTGTGATCCCGACAACAAAAGTTGCTTTCTAATTATCACAACTTAATTGATTTGTGATCTTGAAATTCTGAAAGTTATATTGTGATCTTGACAAAAGTTTTCAGGTTATCTCGACATAACCTGTCGAAATTAAATTTTCTTGTAATCTCAACATAACAGTAGTTGTTTGCTAGTAATCGTGACATAATTTTCTTGTGATCCCGAAATAATAAAAGCTGTGTTCTTTTGATCACGACTTAATTTTCTCGTGATCACAAAATAACGAGTTATTTTCTTGTAATCACAGCTTAATGTTTTTTATCACAACTTAATTTTCTCATTATCTCGAAATACATTTTCTTGTTATCACAACTTAATTTTCTTGTCATAAGGAAATTAAGACAAAAGTTTTTTCCTTATCACAACTTAAATCTCTTGATCATGATCATGACATAACAAAAGTTCTCTAAGTTTTTATTGCAATTTCAACATAAGTTGTCTTGTGATTTTGATCTGGATGTTGTTTTCTCAATTTTTTGACTTAATTTTCTCATGATCTCGACTTGAAGTAAGTTTTCTCATTATCCCGACTTTCTTGTCTTTGATTTTCTTGTGATCTTGTCAAAATTAAGGTTGTTTTCTCATTGTCATGACTTAAATTTCTTGTGATTTTGACGTAAAAGTTTTTCCCAAGTTACCCAGCTGTGCCAGTTTATATTGGCTCAGATTGTAAGTGTTTGTGACTTCATCCTGATCGCTATTGTGCAGACTGTTTTTGACAAGCAATTAACTCAGAATTATGAATGCTTAAATGGCTATGACTTTTTAGCTGCAGGTTTATCCATCATTAGATCATTACATGCATGACTCATCAACAAAATAATATTAACTGAAACTAAATAAGGTTCAAATTGACATACTAAAATTATAGTAGTAAAAAACTGCAAATGCAAAATAATATTTTTGTCTTAATAAACAAGATGTGGCATGATTTTGCATAGTTAAGGGGAGACACTGCAGGCAAAAAAGTGTTTATTTTATAGCACTTTATCTATTTGTGTCAATAGATTTCAAATACAATGCACATTTTTAAAGGCTGTTTTCTCAAAATGAGATTTATGAGCCATAAATCTCCACTTCAGTAGCACTGACACACACCAAACTTTACATTTGTATCCCTGTCTACATCCTAAAGGTTTTTACAGAGGGATTTGTTCATAAATAATTTGCTTGATTTTATACATATAGTGTTTCCTGACTGTTTTTTTCTGAATTATGTCATGACAAAATGAGATACCCCAAATTCCCTCTGTAAAAACATTTAACTCTAATATGTAAAAAAATAAAAAAAAATAAACAAGAATTTTGAAACTGACTTCATCCAGTGTTTAGATTTTTGTACTAGAAATATATGCAAATTAGCGAATATTTCATTAAATAATGGCATTAAACATTTTAGAAAACTTGTGATACAAAAAATGTTTGCAATTATCTGTAATCAATCAACTGGGTAAGTAAGGTGATAACTGTTTCTTATTGTGAGGATGTTTTTTGAGTGTATTTTACTTGTGGTGGTAAACATCCGGATCTCGACTCATTTTGTTGTTGAAGCCGATGTACAGGTCGTCCCACAGCCGTCCGTTCAAAACCACGTGTCTCATCACATTGACTCGGTTCTTGATCTAAAACACACACATTTTATTTATTAATTTGTATTAGACTTCAGCATGTATCTCATCCTGCTCAGTCCGTACCTCCTCATACGCATGTTCTCTCTCCGGACGCACGTTTGGGAAAGAAAGATCCAGAAAGTCCACCAGATAGTTATAACCTCCTTTCAAAGGCTCAAAGTCATCGTCCGTCTCAATGATCTGATGGAGAAACACTCAGTGTTAGAGTTTATTCCATCTGTTTATGGGTTTGTCTGTGCATGAAGCTGCTGTAAGTGTGAAATCCACCAGCAGTTTGGCTGTAAAGTATATGATTTACCCGAATGACCAGATTGTAGCCTTTAAATCCTGCCCAGTTATAATAGTACTGGATCCAGCTTTTGTATTTAAAGATTTCAGCTGAAACAGAAGCATTCAGTTCATCCAAATACAAGCCAAAGTTCCAGCTGTCCTTATAGATCTTTGTGCCTTTGGGAGGTTCAGTGATGGCACTCCTATGGTTATGATAAACCAGAAAAGAAAATGATGTTGATGGAAATAATCCAACGTAATTCTCACATGCAACATGATAATGGACATATTAATGTGGAATGGAAATGAAACATGCATGCTTAAATGAAAGTACAAAAAAGTAATACAGAGAGTATAAATGTGACTCTGGACCACATTTATGAACCAGACATAAATTAATAAATAAGCTTTCTATTGAAGTATGGTTTGTTAGGATAGGACAATATTTGGCCAAGATACAACTATTTGAAATCTGTAATCTCTTAATTAATTTTTAACATATATTCACTGTAGGAAATTTACAAAATATTTACATAGAACATGATCTTTACTTATTATCCTAATGATTTATGGCATAAAAGAAAAATGTTTAATTTTGACCCATACAATGTATTTTTGGCTATTGCTACAAACATACCCGTGCTACTTAAGACTAGTTTTGTTGTCCAGGGTCACAGATATGTTTATAGATAAATGGTTTACATATAAATAATTTTTCAGCCTCTGTCTTGCAGGGTTGTTATAGTTAAATCTTAAAATAAAAATATTAACATTTCAAAAATCTTTAAATACTTTTAAAAATGAATAATTTTTCCAGTTTAGTTAAATTTTACATTTTATTTTCACTATATTGATTGTGATTTTTTTTCAGGACTTTTGATGTTGAAAATGATTATTGAAATTTGAAAATATATATAATTATTAATAATAATGCAATTTAAATAAT
>NW_027394516.1:0-23293 GCF_049309525.1 Garra rufa | reverse complement strand
GGTAATCGTACGGACTATGGCTCTGGTACGGACCAACCGCGAGCGGAAAACCAGAATAATGAGTTATGTTTTATGTTTGTTAAAAAATCGTATACAGATGCCACAACCTAAAATTGTAGAACAGAAAATTAAACAGAGAGACAATTATCCGTTTTTTAAGTATATGAAAAAAACGAAAAAATGAAAGTTTGAAGCCAATATTTATATGTTTAATTTTGATGGTGCAAATTGAACAAAGAACTGCAAACCGTTACACGGACCAGACACAAATATCTGTCGGTGAGGTATTTGAAAAAAAAAAAAACGAAAAAATGAAAGTTTGAAGCTAATTTTTATCTGTTTAATTTTGATGGTGCAAATTGAACAAAGAACTGCAAACCGTTACACGGACCGCTTACCACCCCGTCACAGGGGTGTCGTTATATATAAATAAAATTAAATGCTACTTGATTTAATGTTGTATATGATATTCTTATTGTGTGGACTAATTAAATAAATGCCACTTTATTTGTATTTTTTGAGTGAATTTGTTTTTTCACAAACAGTGAGGCCATTGAGATGTCAAATTCATTTTTTTCAAGATTAAAAATCTAACAATTAAAATTTTTTATTAAATTGGAGATATTGATGGTTTGCAAAAAAGAGACAATTCATTATTAGGAAAACATAACATTATGAAAATATATTGCATGTTTTACTACTCTAATGGCATACATATTGTCCGTAACGGGGTGGTAAAGGTGCCCTTGACTGAAGAAAAAGTACAATATTAATAAGGAGTTTGTGCCTGAGGAGGGAAAATATGTTTTTTGGAGGTTTAACTTGTCTTTCAAGTTGTAGTCTTTTTTTATAGAAAGTTTGTTCTTAATGAATTTTTTGACAATTGCAAAGTGGAAATGGCACCCGTTTCGTAGAATGACTCCACCACACATGTATGTATAACAGTATAAACTGCAGTTATTCCAGTAACTTGTGTGTTTTGTTTAGTGCTTAATTTAGTAATTAAGTTTATTAATGAATCTGTGAACAACTGTAAGAATTATTGCAGCTCTTTCAGTGCGTTGTTTATCTTTTTTTTCTGACAGTCTTACTAAAAGGACAAACAGAAGATCTGCTATGAAGGAGTCTGTGGTGAGATGATCACAGTTATTTACAGTGTTTTTTTTCTGCATGCAGAGAGGTTTCCTACAGCCGCTACAGAGATATCAAATTGCATGTTCAAAAACCTGATGCTATGGTTCTGGATCCAGTAAAAAGTTCCTCTAAACATTAAAGTCAGAATTATTAGACTATTACATCAGATCTTAAACATCAACTCACAATGTTTGCATCCTTCTGTCTCTGTAGATCTCTGATCCCAATGAAGACACATATACAGCTCTTGAGCTGAAGTCCACGACCTCTGACCTGTACGACACACTCACAGTAAGTGAGATGCCAAAGTCAGACCATCATCAGATGATCACATGACCGATCTCTCGCTCTCTTTCACACAGAACGTTCATCCCAGACCTCCTGGAGACTCCTGAAGACTCGTGATCCTAAACATGAGAATCCATCAGTAAGTGTCTGAACCTGCAGCTCTTCTCATTATAATCAATAAAACTCTCTTCAGTTCTTGTTTGAGTGTTTTGTGTATCTTGTGGAAGGTTTCATAATGTTGTTGATAAACTTCAGTCAGATGTTCTTCATCTGATTGTTTGTTCAGATCAACAGGAAGATGCTGCAGTAAGAGGCGGAGCACAAACAAACCAATCCTGTGGTCTGTGGGTGGAGCCACATATGATTGACAAGGATCCTTAGTGATGAGTCAGAGTGTTTTTTTTTTCTTATTACTTAAATATATGATGTAAAAGAGTTAAATTCAAGTTAAAAGCTGGTGAATTGTTGTGTAAATATATACTGTGAAATTTAGGTCAGCAGCAAAACAGGAAGTAATATTCAGTGGTGGGATACAAAATCCTGCTTCACAATGGACAGTGTATTGTTTTATGGTCTTAAAGTGCTCAATATTATCAGCTTCTGTTAGGCTATTCTGTCATTTGCTGTAACTTTCCCTTTAAGTGATCAGTTTTATCCAAGTGCACCTGTCTGCAGCCTGCAGATCGAGGCGGGGCTGAATCTGGGGTGGGGCTGCACGTGTCGCCCCGCCCACATGCCTTCTCATTGGTAGTAGGTAAATTAATGACGTCGACGCAACATCCCTCCCACAACTTCTTCTTCTTAACCTTTATTTAACTAGGAAAGTCACATTGAGGTTAAAACCTCTTTTACAAGTGAGACCTAGTCAAGACAGGGTCAGATAGCAGGATTAAACAAATAACAAACCACAGACAAAACCAACATCATCAATAAATACAACAAAAAATACAGCAGCATAAACATTTAGGTTTTACCTAATACCATACATAATACTGTTCACAGAAACTACATTAATAAAATCATATTGATAATGAATTTAAGTGGAAATGGAATTATCAAAACATCTGCACTTAGCAATGATCAGTTCTTTTATTCTATATTTAAAATCATTTAAAGAGATGAGGGATTGTAGTTTAAGTTTAGTCTGCACGTCATTCCAGGACCAGGGACCATAATAGAACAGGCTTAGCTTTCCAGCCTCTGTTCTAATAGCCGGCACTTTAAACTGTAACCAGTTATGTGACCTGAGATTGTAAGAACTTTGAAATGATATAAATTTCTTATATAAATATTTTGGAAGTTTTCCTAAAATAACTTTATAAATTAAAATATACCAATGTTCAAGCCTGCGCAAATGCAAAGATGACCATCCAACCAAACTGTAAAGTAAACAATGATGTGTCGTAAAACTAGAGTTTGTGATATATCTGAGAGCAGAGTGATAAAGGGGGTCAAGTTTGGACAAGGTAGACAGAGAGGCAAATCTGTAAATAGTATCCCCATAATCAATCTGTGACAGAAAAAGGCTAGCAACTAAACGTTTTCTTGAAGCCAAGGAAAAACAGGACCTTAGTCTATACAGAAAACCCAATGTGAATTTTAATTTCTTTGCAAGAAAATCAACATGATATTTAAAATTTAGGTTTTTATCCATCCAAAATCCCAGATATTTGTAATTATCTACAGACTGGATACAAATTCCATCTAGTGACTTGATGGAGAGGGATGGTAATATTGTTCGCCCAGTTTGAAAAACCATAACTTTAGTTTTATGTGGGTTTAACAACAGCTTCAAATCTAGTAGGGCATGTTGCAGGATATTGAAATCTGCCTGTAGATTTGAAAAAGCTAATTTAGCTGTGGGGGCACAGGAATACAGAATTGTATCATCTGCATAGAGGTGATATTTACAAAAATTAAAATTATCACAAACATTATTAATATAAACTAGGAAAAGCAAGGGACCCAAAACAGAACCCTGTGGAACACCCTTAGTTACAAGGACTGGGTTTGACAGATCATTGCCATATTTGACCATTTGTGAACGATTGGTCAAATAGCTATGGAACCATTTGACCGCGTTACATCCAATGCCAGCTCTCAGCAGGGTATTAACCAATAATGGATGGTCCACAGTATCAAACGCCTTTGTGAGGTCTATGAACAGAGAGACACAGCTAAGTTTACTGTCCATAGCCTCTTTGATGTCATCCATAACTTTTAAAGTGGCGGATATTGTACTGTGCCCCGACCGGAACCCGGATTGCATTTCATTTAAAATATTATGTGAGTGCAAATATGATTTAAGTTGAGTAGCAACTAAAGATTCCAATATTTTAGAAAGTACAGGAAGATTAGAGATGGGTCTAAAATTATTCATGTCAAATCGATCACCAGATTTGAACAGGGGAGTAATGTAAGCTTGCTTCCAGATTGCTGGGATCTGATTAAAACTTAATGACATATTAAAAATATGGGTAATAGGCTCAGCTATAACCGGTGCAGCCACCTTTAACAAAAAGGGATCCAGACCATCAGGTCCAGGTGCCTTTTTAGGGTCTATAGAATTAAGTGATTTCATAACATCTTGAACTTGGAGGGCTTCAAAATCAAATGATAAATCAGAGATAAAAGATGTACTAGGTGGCAAAAAATGTGTTGAAGCATCCCTTGAAATTGATGGAAACTGCTGATCAAATAGATGACCTGCCTTCTCAAAGTGTGCATTAAAGGCATTTAAAATGTCACTTTTATCTGTGATGGTTACATTTCCAATGATCAATTTCTGGGGAAAGTCTGAAACCTTTTTATTCTGCAATGCTTTAATTGTTTTCCAGAATTTAGAAGGATTGTTAAAATTATCAGTAGTTACATTAAGATAATAATTTGATTTAGAGGCCCGAATGGCTGAGGTACATTTATTTCTCAAAGTTCTAAAACGTTGCCAATCTACATTACTGCTGGACCTCCTTGCAAGGGACCACTGTTTATTTCTTAATTGAATTAACTGGGCTAGTTCTTGAGAAAACCAAGGATTATCCCTATTCTTTATTCTATGCTTTTTAAAAGGAGCGTGTTTATTGGCAATCAATAGAAACTGTTGCTGAAAAAAATCAACAGCTTCATCAACAGTAGGACTCAATGCAACATGATTCCAGTTCAGTCTTGCCAAGTCAGATAAAAATGCCTGCTCTGAAAAATGTTTAAAATAGCGTCTAGAAACAGTGAGACCCTTAAGTTTAGGTATTTTGGTGTTTCTAACACATCCTATTGCGCAATGGTCGCTTAGGTCGTTCACAAACACACCTATTGCTGTATACTTATGAGCCCTGTTAGTGAGAATGACATCTAACAGAGTGTCACTATTAGGCTTAGATGGATTAAATCTGGTGGGGCTATCAATGAGTTGTACTAAATTTAGAGAATTACAAGCCAATTTAAAATTCTCTGATTTGTCGCTGAGCCAATCCCAATTTAAATCACCAAGTAAAATTATTTCGGAATTATTTAACTTGGACAGCACTTCAGTTAAAGTCGATAGGGTCTCGTTAACAGCAGAGGGGGGTCTATAGCACCCAATAAGAGTAAATGGAGCATTTGCAACCCCAATATTTAAAGCAATAAGTTCAAACTGACTTGGGATTGACTGGGAAAGTAAAACAGACACAGGAAATTTTTTAGATACATAAATAGCTACGCCACCTGCACGCCCTTTTCTATCTATTCTGTAAACATTATAACCACCAACACAAATAACATCATCAGGGACAGACGGTTTGAGCCAAGTTTCAGAGATCACAACAATATCAGGATTAGCAGACATAAACCACGTTTTCAATAAATCCAGTTTGGGTAGTAAACTTCTAGCATTGATATGTAAAAAACCAATTCCATGCCTATTAGCAAATTCAGTAGGTGTGGAGAGATGATGTAAATTTACTGAATTAGGCAGGGGACCCGGGTTTACATTAACATTACCAGAGACAAATAAAAGCAATAAAATCAATGTTCGTGAAAGAGACTTTTTAACATTAAAAGAAGATTTGTGATGGGAGAAAGTCCTTGGACAGCCATAAGAAATAACTGATTCAAACACCAACAAGGCGTGTGGGAAGACAGTCCTTATATGATCAATTATTAATACATTGAGAAATTGATCAGTGGTAAAGTTTGTCGCGAATTGCCGACTTGATGGAAGATCACAGAATTTCATAGAAAATGAGCGTTGTATGCAACAATGCTTGCATGACAGCGGAGTACACGCGAGACAAGCAAATAAAATCAGCACAATCGTGAATTTTAAAGTCATTTTTAAATGTCACAACCAGCGTCCAGAGAGACTGAAGATA
This sequence comes from Garra rufa, assembly GCF_049309525.1. Taxonomy (NCBI): domain Eukaryota; kingdom Metazoa; phylum Chordata; class Actinopteri; order Cypriniformes; family Cyprinidae; genus Garra; species Garra rufa. The sequence goes on along the minus strand of NW_027394516.1, from coordinate 17,522 downwards.
GAAAAAAACCGGCAGCAGAAGGGGAAAAGGAGGCGAAACAGTCACCTGAGATTTATATCCGAAGATATGCATCCACCGTCTCACACCCGGCGTAAAAATTGTTTGGCGCACAATTGCACAGCAACCTCGGATCAGAAGGCGTAGTCGCTCTGGCAGATCCTTTGAAACCAGAGATCGAAATCCAACGATGGGCCAGCTCGAATGCAAGATCAAGCAGTCGGATGAAGGAATCCACCAACTCTTTTGCTGATCACATTCGCACCACCGGAGACGAGCCTCTACGGCCACTGAACAAGAACCAGCATCAGAGCCGTTATACACGCAATTGCACAGCCGGCTGACCCAGTCAGCGCACGTTGTCGCCCTGGCCGATCCTTCAACTGGTGAAATTACTCCGTAAAATTGCCCAACTGCTAGACATCAATAAAAACTACAATTCGCCATCTCTGTAGAAAAACCCTCAGAACTTAGGAACATTAAAAGCTGCTTGGCACTTGAGATAAGACCCAAGACAGGACTCCCAAAAAACAGAGACACACATGAAACTGCTATCGTGCCGCCATCTTGATCACATGTTTTTGTTGAAACTCATCTCATTGGTTAGTGAAATGGATTGACGCCAAATGCAGTTGGAAACTATACTTATGAATTATACGTTTTATATAAACGCTGAATCCTTTGCTTATTTATTCAGCTTTCAGATGTGTACAAATCTCAATTAAAACGTACGCTTATGACTGGTTTGTGGTCCAAGGTTACATACATTTACAAGCATGTTATGCAATGTTAACCAGTGGTGTTTATTTACAGCTTTTTTTTTTATTATTGTCTTAATTGTTAAGATACATAAATGTGGAAAATTATCAGCAAGAGTGTCCACTATCCTTATGTTATTAAATTAATTAATAGAAAAGTGTTGTTAAACATCAGAGTTGTTTATAAATACAAACATTTATGACACATGAATGAATTATGACGACACATAAATGAATTTCACTGTTATTTATTTAAGATAATAATGTTCACAGTTATTTCTGATTCTCACTCCCGATCTTGACACGCGAAACAGCTGTCTGGGTCCTCTGTGCTCAAATACATTAATTTCTCTAAGAAATTGAAATAACACCCTATAACCATCTGTTGACCCTTCCCGAAGTATATCTACTAAATTGAAACATATTTTAATTTCTTCTAATTTCGCTATGAATTTACCATATCGGATTACTTCCTTGTTTAGTCAAGCCAGCTAAGGCATTTCTGGTAAACTGTAGTGTGCCATAATATGAGCGTACACAGCAAAATCCCCAGTGTTAATTTAACACTGCTTCAGTGTCTATATGTGTCCACACTATAGAGTGTTAAAGTTAACACTGAAGTAGTGTTGAAGGTAATGAGATAATTAGGTGATTAACAAAGTAATGATTGATCATTATTGAAGATACCTGATGTTAATAAGCAGAATCACCAAAGGAGAAAATCTAAATTTTAAGCAACCATTATAGTGGTCAGTGTTTGCATTAGTTGGGCTCTTGACCCATAAATCTTCAATATTAGATCTTGTCTGGCTGCAATTACTGAGTTACAACAGCCAGACAAGCCAAGAGCAAAAGTCATCAGGTGACATTGACTGTGGTTGACATAATCATCATGTAGTGACTTGAGTATTTGACATGGGATTTCTTTACAGACTACAAGAAATTGTACACAAAAGAGCAATCAGTTTTGGCATATTCAGACAGATAATGATAAAATAGTTTATTTGGTTTAGAGTTTAGACACACAGACATGAAGAATCAGCGTGAGCATCACAACAATGGTGACCATCAAAAAGCGTGTTGTAGCCAATCAGAACCTATATGGGGAGGCTGCAGACCTGGAGCAAGGCAGATCTACGGCCCAGACAGTTTTACGGCCCAGGCAGTTTTACGCCCCTGTTGTTCCTGATGCGTCCAGTAGGGGGAGATTGATGTACGGCGAAAAAACATAATTCAAAATCAACGCACACACTTTACACATTAATACACGTCCCATTCATAGATGTTGACTTTGTGAATTTAAATTTAAACGCTACATTAACACAGCAGATAGATTATGTAATAATGCACTAATGACACTTAGTTATAGATATGATTTTAACTGTTTGTATTTATACATAGCCCACAAAGGACAACTGAATTGCAATTAAATGTAGGCTAATGTTTTTGTAAATTGAAAAATTAATACACAGTTGGATCAAATGGATGTAATGTGATCAGCTGTAACCTATTCACCGTATGTTTACATATAGAGAGATTGTGTGATAAAGTTACATTCAGATAATAACCTAATTTATCCCATCAGACACACAGTGATATGGGCCATTGATAAAATATATGTTGTATTCACTACTGGTTGTCCTACAGCTAGAGAACTTTATTAAGACAAACAGAATTCACCCCTTTCTAACATTCCAAGGCCATTTCTCCATTTGAGAAGAAAAAGACAACTTTTGTGAACAACATTTTTTTTTTATTTACACCATTATTAATGACAAACAGTGATGACCCTAGGGCTTGTCGATCTTCTTTAAGTGTAGTTCTATCCTCATGTCAAAATACTCCCTCTCACTGATAAAAAAAAGAAAAGAAAAGAAAATGGTTAATTGTAAATAATATCAGGATGTCATGTTTGATCATTTTTCCTTTATACATTATCCCTGCAATATCTTGTTGATGACAGGTCCTTCTCTCTCCTAGGCCTCCACAATTAACATATAATTAGTCAGCAAACAATTAAAATGTTCTCTTAGCTTTATATTAATAAATACAAGATACACCATAAATAAATGAGCACCAACAATCACAAACATGATAAAACCACATTAAGTTCAAATAAACTTTAATAAGGTATTAGATAATCTCATTTATAAAAGAAACAACTCAAACCAAATTTTTACACTCAAACAATATGGGACCAAAGTTTTTAATGTGGGATTTATCATGTTTGTGATTTTTGGTGCTCAATTATTGATAGCGAATAATTTGTTTTCTTAATATAAACTTAAGAAATACTCTTTTAGTTGTTTGCTGTAATAAAAAATACAGGTATGTGCCAAAAAACTAGAATATAGAGGGAAAGTTCATTTTTTTCAACAATTTTTTTGTTTGTAGAATTTGTTTTTGTAGTTCACTACACACAAAGTGAAATATTTCAAGCCTTTATTTCTTTTAATTTTAATGATTATGATAACAAAACAACAACAAAAAAAATCCAGTATTTGATCAAATTAGAATATTTAATGTGACCAATAAAAAAACGGATCTTAAACCCCAAAATGCAGACGAGCTGAAGGCCAAATATCAAAGCAACTTGGGCTACCATAACACCTCAACTGTGTCAAAGGCTGATCGCCTCCATGCCATGCTGCATTGATGCTGGAATTAGTGCAAAAGGAGGCCCAACAAAGTACTGAGGACATAATACACTACGTTAACACACTTTTCAGAAGGCCAACATGTGTTTAAGATCCTTTTATTATTGGTCACATAAAATATTCTAATTTAGTCAAATGCTGGATTTGTTTTTGTTTTTTTGTCCTTAATTCATAAAAATTGAAATTGAAACAAATAAAGGCTTGAAATATTTCACTTTGTGTGTGGTGAACTAATATAACATACAAGTTTCCCTTTTTGAAACAAATTATTGAAATAAATGGACTTTCCCTCAATATTCAATTTTTTGGGGACATACTTGTACATACATTCTTGCCTATAAATCTGCTTTTGTATGTTCATATCCAACATGTAAATCTAATGTTGCTGCAAAATCCATGTAGAGTGTGAAAAGACTAAACAATTAGAGGAATATCTTACCAGAAACGGCCATCTCATGCAAATTAGAGGACAGAAAACAAAAAATGTAAAAGACAATTAAATAAGTGAGACAGAGCCAGCAGGCCTACATAAAATATGAGGCAGCTAAATTTACACGTGGTTAAGCTAAAAATGAGCCAGACAAACTATCAACCTGATCATCAGTAATGTCTTTGCAAATAGATGTCTCTTATCATATTGAAACAAATAGTTTGAGACCTTTGGCTTATCGCATATAAATATAGAACAACAATAACTTTAACGAGTAATTAACATACCTCTTTTTCATCGTCTTTTTGCTTTTTATGGCAGTTGGCAAACACACTTTTTCGTCTTGCTTCTAGATTTGATTTTGGTTTGATTCAGTTCTGATGGCTTATATACTGTGTTAATGTAGCATTTAAATTTAAATTCACAAAGTCAACATCTATGAATGGGACGTGTATTAATGTGTAAAGTGTGTGCGTTGATTTGGTCTGCAGCCTCCCCATACTCATCAGAACTCATCCATGACTCCCATCATGCATTGCGGCATGAATAAATGATGAGAGTTCAGAGTTGATCTGTTTATCTGAATATGCCGTTTGTCACCATTGTTGAGATTCATGGGCTGGTTCTTGATGTCTATGTGTGCCTACATGAAACACTTTTTTTCTTTTTAAACAGGTTGTAAAATTTTTTTTCAAAAGGTAAAGGAAGTGCTGGATCTTCTGTGGATTGTCAAGGCTATTACAATGAGCAAACAATAATAATAATAACTTAGAGATTAGACACTAGGCGATTCACATCAAACAATGAATATGTGAAAACATAATTTGATGACATGAGTTTATGTCTGGCTGTTTTAACTCAAATACAGCAGCCAAACAAAATCTAGTATTAAAGATTTAAGGGTCAAGAGCCCAACTAATGCAAACATTGACCACTAGAATGGTTGCTTAAAAATTTTGGTTTTCTCCTTTGGTGATTTTGCTTATTAACATCAGGTGTCTTCAATAATGATCAATCATTACTTTGTTAATCACCTAATTATCTCATTACCTTCAACACTGCTTCAGTGTTAACTTTAACACTCTATAGTGTGGACACATATAGACACTGAAGCAGTGTTAAATTAACACTGGGGATTTTGCTGTGTACTTTGTTCGTTTTCTCTACATAATCCACTCACAATCAAAGAAAAGTGTTGTTTGTCTAAGAGTTGTATACCGTGTTGTATACATGTATACCGTTTCAAGAATGACAGATGCCAGTTTAAAAAAATTGAGTAATTCGGCTAAATGTGCGCGATTCATTGCTATGATTGACAGGAATAACTGGACCAAACATCTGACAAGCTGATGGCAAAAAAGAGCTTAAATGATTCAGACTAAATTTAGAGTAACAAAACTACAGCAGGAACAAGTATGGTTAATAGATCAATGGATTTTAGAGTTCAAGATAAAACTTAAAAGATGGTATTAAACTTTATAAAATATTTAATATTCATATCTATTCACATTGACTGCATTATTTAATTATTATGCCATAATTATTTAATGTATTTGTAGTGAACTATATATTAGTATTTAAATAATTTACCCTTATAGGCTGTTTGTGTGTGAGCTTAATGATTTTCTGCACTTCCTATACTATATACTTAAGGACGGTAAAATAACTAAAATTTATTATACTAGTAATTTTATAATAAATCGAAAAGCAAGACGTCTTGAAAAATGTAGGGAGTTTAAAAGGCAGCTGCATTATAAATAATCCTGTGCTGCCATCTTTTGGTTATATTGAGTAATTCCATATTACGCTCCGTGCATAAGGTCAATTGTCTTCTTTCGGTTTCATATTTCCTGCACCCTAATATGACGTGTTCCACTGTTTCTTCATGCCGGCAATATTCACATTTCCCTGTGCCATGTTTACATATTTTCAGTAATGTTTCATTTAATCCCGTGTGTCCAAACCGAAGCCTTGATATTATTGTCTCTTCTCGCCTATTCCTCTCTGTACACCTTATTTCTCCCACTCTCCTTTGAATCTTATGAAACCATCGTCCTTTCCTATTTTCTTCCCATTGTTGTTGCCATTGTTTCTTTAATTTATTTTTTATAATAATTTTTGTTCCTCTAATAATAACTGTAAAATCAATTTGATTATTTTTAGTAACTTCCTTTGCTATTTTATCTGCTATTTCATGTCCCTTAACTTCATAATGTATTCAACGTCATTACTTTGCCACCAATGAGATGAGTTGTGGGAGTTACGTTATCTCGACATTATTAATTTACCTACAACCAATGAGAAGGCATGTGGGCGGGGCGACACGTGCAGCCCCGCCCCAGATTCAGCCCCGCCTCGATCTGCAGGCTGCAGACCCAAGTAGGGCTCGCTGCAGCCTGCGGTGGACATCCAACCCCGCCCACATCCATGTGTGACGTCAGACACCACGCCCACGTCAATGCGTCATCGTGTGACTCCCCTCCCCATCGGTAGCCTTAAAGCGGTGCATTTCAAAATACTTCACGAAATTTATCCATGTAAAGTAGCTCTTTCTAAATTCATGGACATTGATAATACCTGCAGTTTCTGTAACACACATGAGGAAGACTTGTGTCATTTGTTTTATAATTGTGAATTGTCTCTTAGTTTTTGGTCTGATGTTAGCACCTTTCTATTTCTGCAAAGAAATGTTAATTATATGCTTTCTTTAAAAGATGTTATCTGTACTTATTCTCATAAAAGTAAAATGATTGAGTACGTTGTTAACTTTTACATTTTGCAAGGCAAATATTATATTCATAAACAGAAATTTGCTAAATGCATACCAAAATGTAATTTATTTTTATCAGAAATAGAAGTTTTTAAAAAGTCTTTAAAACAAATGAATACATTTGTTGTTACATTTCACGGAGAACTTTTTTTCTGGTTATACTCCCACAGTATAATTTTTGTATATGTAAGGGAAAAGGAAGAAAATTTGAACTATTGTTTAGTTGTTTCTAGGTTTTAATTTAGTTTTTGTTTATTTATTTACTTTTTATTTATACGTTTATTTATTTATTTTTTCTCTCTATTAGTTTATTTTTATTTTTTTTTATTATTATTTTCCCCCCTCTTATTACATATTGTATTACTGTATACAGATTAAGCTTGTATTTTGTGTATCTGGATTTCTATTTCAATATTTTTGTAATGTCCAATTATTCTTTAATAAAATAATTTAAAAAAAAGAATCCCGATGTTGTACGCATGTGCAAGAATGGCGGAAGTATGTTGTATCGGGGATGTAAACAAAACAGTTTGTATTAAATAATACAAATTAAACCTAGGTCATCTTCCATATGGAACTAATTACATTCGAACAGCCGGTAAAACGCTTGCTTTGGTTGATTAAAGTTAGGAAAATGGTAATTGGTAATAAAACATTTAAACCTTACCCTATTTGTTTGTGTAATGACATAAATTCACGTTAATTATAATCGATTTTGACATAGCTTAGACAAGATCAGATTTAGACGGACAATTAAGTTTTGTTATTGTAAAAGTAACACAATTAGCATATTTTCATTTTCATCTAATTCTCTAAAGATATGTCCACAAATGTGAACATTGCTAATCATATTATCACTATTTTAATATGTGTTAATACTATTTAATATGTTGGATGTGTGACGTGTTTGAACATGGGCGTGGCGTCTGGCGTCACACTTGGATGTGGACGGGGTTGGATGTCCACCGCAGGCTGCAGCGAGAGAGGAACGTCTCGCTGCAGCCTGCGGTGGACATCCAACTCCGCCCACATCCAAGTGTAACGTCACAAGCCACGCCTACGTCCAAATACGTCACATTCTAATTTATTTTGAAACAGGAAGAAGCATCCATAAGGGTTGATCACGGTCAAGACGAGGGCAGGGGACCCTGATTTTATCCGCGTCAATCCAACGTGTGTGTTCAAGTTTGTAGACGTTAATCATATATTAGCAGCTGTGAAGAACAGATGCGAGGAGCAACGACGGGGCAGGGAGCGAGTCAAAGCAGGTTCGGATTCTCTGGACAAAACACGCGTTTATTTGAGGATTCTTCTGGAGGGGGGATCGATGTCGAAGTATGTGGACTAAGTTTGGGAAAACGGGAGAGGTACGGAGTGAAATGGCAGGACGGCACAGAGGTACTGTGAATGGGCCTGAGTGGGGAGACTGTGAAATAGAGGATAGTGATGATGGTATGGAAATGAGTCAAGAGTCGGTGAGAACGAAGGGTAAGAGAGGGAGTGAGTTTGATAGAATCAATGCAAAAAAAGCCAAAAATTCTAATGAATCAAGTGGCAGACAAGAGGAAAGGGGTCAGGACGCAACATTATACAAAATCGTACTTAGATTTGGGGAAGACAATGGAATATCATCAATGAGTCCGATTAAACTAACAACAATATTGAAAAATCAAGTAGGAGAAATAGTTATGGCTAAGGTATTGAGAGATGGAAATTTGTTGATTGTGTGTAAAAGTGAGGAACAAAAGGAAAGAGCAAGGAAAATTAAGGAAATTGGTAGATACAAAGTGTTAAATGTGAGCAATATTGGGGTGGGAAGTAAGTGGAGTAAAGGAGTAATTTGGGGGGTGCCAGTTGGGGTAAATATAGAAGATCTTAAGTCAAACCTGCGAGGGGGAAGGATCAAGGAAGTAAGTCGAATGCAAACAGTGAGGGATGGAACAAGGAGTGAGAGTGAGGGCATTTTGATAGTGTTTGATGAAGAAATACTTCCAACAAGAGTAACACTAGGATATTTGAGCTACAGTGTAAGAGAATACATTCCAAAGCCAGTAAGATGTTATAACTGCCAAAGATTTGGACATTTGGCGAAAGTATGCAAAGGGAAGAAAAGGTGTCCAAGGTGTGGGGGGAATCATGGATATGAGGAATGTAATCGGAAAGAACAGCCAAAATGCTGCAGCTGTGGGGGAAATCATAGCGTGGCATATGGTGGGTGTGTAGTAATGAAGAGAGAGAGAGAAATTCAGCAAGTAAAGATACAAAATAAGATATCATATGCAGAAGCAGTTAGGAAGATAAATCAAAGAGAAGGAGTGGAGAGGGGACCTGGATTGGCCAGACAAATTATTGAAGTACAGGAAGTAGTTGGTGAGAAGAAAATGCTGATAGAGGTTAAAAAGTTGGTAACATTTATTGCAGGAGTGATAAATGCGACAATGGAAATCAGGTCAAAAACGGAGAGAATCCAGGTTATAGTGAAGGCTGCTGCTCATCATCTTGGTGTTAGTGGGATAACATGGGAGGAAGTGAGGAATGATTTGAATGCTCAAGCAAGCCAAGAAATTACTTAGAATATCAATATGCCAATAATATTACAATGGAACGCTAGAAGTCTTTTGGCGAATGGGCAGGAGTTTAAAAAATTTATTGAGGATTTACCAAACAAACCTGATGCTATATGTATTCAAGAATCATGGTTAAAAGGAAACTTGGATTTTAGGATAACAGGATATATTGATGTTAGACTTGATAGGAAAGAAGGAATAGGAGGGGGTTGTGTAACTTTTATTAAGGAAGACATATCTTTTAGGGTAGTAGAAAAGGTAAATGATCAGGAATACATAGTGATAGCAGCATGGATTAAAGGAGTAGAGTTGATAATAATAAATTATTATAACCCTTGTAAAAAACTGGACATCAGTAAATTGAGACAAATTATAGGCATTAATGGACAGAAGGTAATTATGTGCGGAGATTTTAATGCGCATAGCACATTGTGGGGAGGAGAGAAGCTTGATGAGAATGGAGAAATAATTGAAGAGTTGTTAGAAGAGATGAACATGGTTTGTGTAAATGATGGTACGGGAACTAGAGTAGATATTTATAGAGGAAAAGTATCAGCACTAGATTTAACGCTGGTATCTAAAAAGTTAGGAAAGATATGTAGCTGGGAGGTATGGGAAGAGTCAACACTAGGTAGTGATCATTTTCCAGTGATTAGTCAGCTAGCATGGAGGGAGGAGGAAGAGCAAAGAGGAAAAACAGAGAGGTGGATGTTCAGCAAAGCTCAATGGGAGAAGTTTAGGTATTTATGTAGTATGGGAAGTGCAGAAATTGATTTAAATGAGGATGTAGAAGAAGTAGAGAGGAAGTTTAGAGAAGTTATTAACAGTTGCTGGGCAAACAATTCCTAAAAATAAGGGTAAAATGAAGAAGAGAGCAGTGCCATGGTGGACAGATGGTTGTGGTAAGGCGGTTAGGGAGAGGAATAGAATGTTTAAGCTGTTAAGGAAAACGCACAATACTCAAAATTTAGTAAAATATAAAAAGGCACAAGCAATTGTGAGGAAGACTATTAAGGAAGAAAAGAAACGAAGTTGGAGAGATTATTGTAGTAAAATAGGAAGATCTGTTCCGATCGAAGAAGTTTGGGGTATGATAAAGAGTATGCGAGGAATTAAAAAAGAGTTTCAATATCCAGTGTTAAAATTAAGGGAGGAATTAGCAATTGCAGAGGATGAAAAAGCAGAGATGATTGCAAGAGAACTTATTAAAGTACATAGTTCAAATAATTTAATGGAAAAGGGAAGGAGAGGTAGAGAAAGAACAAAAGAAAAATACCCAGGTGTAGGTGATAAGAGTGAGAATATAGATAGTCCGATGGATGTTCTGTTTACTATAGGAGAACTGAGGAGGGCCTTAGGAACTTTTGGGGCAACAGCACCAGGAAAGGATAATATATGCTATGAGATGTTAAAGCATTTGGATGTACTAGCTATGGGTAAATTGTTGGGATTATATAACAAGGTATGGAAAGAAGGGAAACTTCCTATCAACTGGAAAGAGGCAGTTATCATCCCTATTAGGAAGCCGGGAAAGGATGCAACAGACCCTAGTAACTATAGGCCGATAGCGCTTACTTCTCACATTGGGAAGGTTATGGAAAGAATGATAACAGAAAGGCTAAATCATTATGTAGAAAGTAGAGGTGCTATATCAGGGTATCAAAGTGGATTTAGAAGAGGAAGAGGTACTATGGATCCTATAGTTTGTCTAGAAACAGAAATTAGAAAGGCTCAGGTTAACAAGGAGGTAGTATTGGCAGTATTTATCGATATAGAGAAGGCATATGACATGGTATGGAAAGAAGGAGTATTGATTAAGTTAAATAAATTAGGAATTTCAGGAAGAATGTTTAACTGGATTAAAGATTTTTTGTTTGGTAGAGTTATACAAGTTAGAGTAGGTTCAGCATTATTAGAAAGATATGTGGTAGAGAATGGAACCCCCCAGGGAAGCGTAATAAGTCCAATACTCTTTACAATAATGATTAATGACATTTTTTCTAATATTCAAGGTGATATTGGACGGTCGTTATTTGCAGATGACGGAGCTTTATGGAAGAGAGGAAGGAATGTTGAGCATGTTAAGCAAAGGATACAAGATGCGGTAAATTTGGTAGAGGAATGGTCATATGCATGGGGCTTCAAGTTATCAATAGGAAAGACAAAGTCGGTATTGTTTACTAGGAAAAAAATAGGGGATATAGGAATTAAAATGTATGGGCAGAGATTGGAGCAGGTTGAGTCATTTAAATTTTTGGGGATGTGGTTTGATACAAGGTTAACTTGGAATGATCATATTAATCAGATAGTCAATAAATGCAAAAAAGTATTAAATATAATGAGATGTCTGTCTGGAACTGATTGGGGAGCTAGTAGAAATGGGTTGAGAGATATTTATGTAGCATTGATTCGATCAGTGTTAGACTATGGGTGTTTTATATATGGAAGAGCTTCGAAGTCTAGTCTAAAAAAAATAGAAGTCATTCAATCCCAAGCATTAAGGGTATGCTGTGGAGCTTATAAAACTACGCCAGTTTCAGCACTTCATGTAGAGATGGGGGAAGTACCTTTGAAGCTAAGACGGAAACAACTCATGATGAACTATTGGATCAGTTTACAAGGTCAGGAAGTAAATCGTAATCCAGCAAAAAAAGTTCTAATCCCAAATTGGGAATATGGAAAAGATAAAACAGTCTTCTTTGGAAGGGATAGTATGGAAATGGCTAAAGAAATGGGATTAAATGATAAAAGCTTTAACAAAGCAGTACCAATACCAGTAACACCGCCATGGTTATTTCCTTCAGTCTTAGTTGATATGGAGTTACTTGACAGTAGCCGGGATTTTAGAGATATCGCTAACATGTCAGGGATAGTAGAAGATAGAATTATGACAATATATAATGAATATACTGCGGTATACACAGATGGTTCCAAGAGCTTGGAGTCAGGAAGGACGGGTTTCGGTGTCTTTGTGCCAAAATTAGGAGTTTCAATAAAGAAAAGAACTACAGATCACATAGCAATATATACAGTAGAATTGATGGCTATAATTGCTGCTTTGTATTGGACAGAGGAAAGTGGTATGAAGAAAGTAATTATATGTTCAGATTCCAGTTCAGCATTGAGTTCAATTAAGTCATTATCATCAAAGGACAGACAGGATTGCATATATGAAATATATGAAATTTTACTTAGGCTTCAGAGAACAAATGCGATGATAGTATTCATGTGGATTCCAGCACAAATAGGAATAAAAGGGAATGAAGTTGCGGATGTTTTAGCGAAGGAGGCTTGTGGGTTAGATGAAATTATGGAAATCCTATATAGTAAATCAGAAGCAAAAACTATAGTTAAGAATAACATAATAAAGCAATGGCAGCATAATTGGGATAGGGATGTAACGGGTAGACATTACTATAGAATTCAGGAGAAAGTAGGAAATAGGAGGGTAGGTAAAGGAAATAATAAAACAGAAGGTATAATTACACGATTGAGAATGGGACACACAGGTTTAAATAAAACATTACACCTAATAGGGAGACATCCAACCGGATTATGTGATTATTGTCAAGAGGAGGAATCAGTTGATCACATATTATGTCACTGTCAAAAATTCATCATAGAAAGAGAAATATTAAAGGAAGAAATTATGACACAAGGACCTTTAGACATTAAAATAATACTTGGGGGTTATAACAATGAAAGTTTATTAAATTATCTGAGAAGAACCGGCCTAATTAACAGAATTTAAAATTGGAATATATATATATATATATATATATATATATATATATATATATATATATGTTTTTTTTTTTTTTTTGTTTTTGTTTTGTTTCTGGGAGTTAGTTGACTCAGGCCCACACTCCAGTAAAGTAGGTGGCGGTAATGCGCCTTTACGATTGGTTGCCGACCGCCATTAAACAAACAAAGAAGAAGAAGAAGAAGAAGCATCCATAAGAAGATCGTTCATTGTTTGCCAACCGCTAAAAAGTTGTTGTTTGCCGCGTCGGTAAGTAAAAACAAGATTAGCCTGTCTTAAAACGTTGACAACTTTAGGAATGTGAGTCATGTGTGCATGTTCATAAACAACAGTTCATGTGTGTATTACTCAGATAGCAACAAATATATCAGAAGAATCAGTGCACTCTGTGTGTGTGTGTGTGTGTGTGTGTGTGTGTGTGTGTGTGTGTGTGTGTGTGTGTGTGTACATACGTACCTGTGTGTACACAAACACAAATACATATATGCATGTATGTATAGATAGATAGATATATAGACAGTGCAGTCTTATGACATAACATGAATGTTGAATGAATGTGCAGATAGAAAACACTCACATACTGTACATATGACATCATTGACCACAGTACAGTACCCATACACAGTAACTCAGCTGAGCAACATTCACTACATCATTTCACTACATCTTGCTAGATAACTCTGTGTATGTCACAAATTATCATTGTATTCTTCTGTATTAATGACAAGCATAATGTTTTACAGCATTCAGTCCGAGCCTGATGCAGGGCAGTTTCTTATGGGTTGAGGGGTCCCTGCTGCAGTTTCACCAGTAAAGAAAATGACTCAATACAATTCACTTGGAGGACCACATAAGCCATGCAGTGGTGCATGGAGGTATGGTGAGAGCATTTCTCTAGATATTATTGTGGTTTTTCATAAATAAATATATTTGTATGTGGAATTATGAGGTAAATGATGAGTTAATACTTTTTTCGTGGACAAATACACCCCCAACATGTATGTATTCTCTATTTTTAACAGGAGCACCAACAAGACGTGGACGTTTGCAAGGGACAGTGGTCCAGGGTCGTAAAGAGTCACCATGAGTTATTCTGTGGGGAGGTGAAAGGGCCTGCCTTTCTCCAAATAGACAGTAAAATCAACAGAATGCCATCAACGACTACCTGGGTAGAGAATTGGATGAAGCAAGCGATGTCTTTTTATTTATCTTGAGTATCTGGAGGATATGGACACATTCATATCAATAAACGATCTTGATGAACAAGGCCTGAAGGTCCATGCCATGTTCTGTGAATAATCTATGAGAGCAAGAAATCTCTCATTGTAGCCTATGTGTGTATGTATGTATGTGTACTGCATATCAGGAACTATCTATCTGATCATTCAACTGTTCGTTCAACTGTACAGACTTTATGATAGTTGAAACATATCTTTTGTTAAACACTACCAGTCAAATATTATTTTTTCTCTTTTTTTTAAAGAAGTCTGTTCTGCTCACCAAGTTTGCATTTATTTTGATCCAGTGTACAGCAAAAACAGTACAATTTTAAAAGTATTTTTTAAAAGTATAGTTTTCTATTTGAAACTGTTTTCTATATTTCTAATAAATGTAATTTATTCCTGTGATTTAAAAGGTGACTTTTTTTGCTATATATATATATATATATATATTCTAATTTGCTGCTCAAAAAAAATTATAAAATAAATAAAGGTTTCTTTGATGAATAGAAAGATCAGAAGAACAGCATTTATCTGAAATTTAAATCTTTTGTAACATAAATGTCAATTTAAAGCATTGCTAAATAAACATAAATTTCTATAATTCTTTCTATGGTATAGTGTATAATGTTACAAAAGCTAATTTTTATTTCAGATAAATGCAGATCTCTGGATCTTTCTATTCATCAAAGAATCCTGAAAAACATGCACTTCTTTAAATATTGATAATATTATGAATAATAACAATTAAAAAATTTCTTGAGCAGCAAATCATCATATTAGAATGATTCTGAAGGATCACGTAACATTTAAGACTGCTGAAAATTCAGCTTTGCATCACACAAATAAATTACATTTTAAAATATAATAAAATACGAAATCAGCTCCGTATATTAGACACATTAAATATATTAGATTTAAATTGTGCCATTTTAGCCTAGACATGCTTTACAAAACAAGAAAACGTGTATTAGTAAAATGAAGGACAATAACTACAGATCCCCGAAACTGCCATAAATTGCTTCGACATACTTCCGGGTTTCCCCGGTACAAGTGATTGGGGAATCACGTATTTTTCAGTGGGCGTGCTTTCGACATCACGCTCAGACGTGGGCGGGGGTGTATCGGGGATGGGTGTGACTTCTGACATCACCCGTGGATGTGGGCGGGGTTGGATGTCCACCGCAGGCTGCAGCGAGCCCTACTTGCCTACTTGGCCCACTTGAGAGCTGGTCCGGTAAGCAGAGACGTGATGAAGGCAATCTTTGAAGAATCTGTGGGATAGAGAGCAGGTTGCAATGTAAATATAAGTGAACATTGTAACAGAAATCCGCTGCACTCCTCCGCCCCGCCAGAGTAGGGCGCTGGTTGAGCCATGGGACTGGAATGAACGGGGACCGAAGAAGTGCTGGGTGCCGGTGGTGCTGTGGGACGAACTGGAGTTGGGATGGTGGCATGACTGGCCAACAAAACTTTCCGAGTGAGTCCACCAGCTCTTGAAACGGATCCAACGTGCTCATGCTGTTCGCCTGTCTTGGTCCGGGCTAACTGTTACGGAAGCAGACCAAACAAGAGAGGTAAGAGTGAATATGAACAGGTTTATTGATAGCAGAGCAAGTTGATGATGATAGCGTGCAGAACCGGGTAAGTATAACAGTCCTAGATGAGTTTCTTGATGTGTAGACTGAATATTGACGACTGGATGTTTTTCCTTTCCAGGAACGACGGGAGGAGGACCGGTGAAGGCAGACACACTCACACACACACTGCTGGAGTTCCGTAAACAGACTTATGGCTGACACACCGCTGACTGGAGACTGAGACTTGACTTCGGCTGGAATAGACTAGAATACAGGTAAGTATCAGAAGGTGAGATTCGAGGTAAGTATGGTAGGGTTTTGAGAACACAAGAGTGAAGCTCAATGAGTCCGCTTCGTGCAAACGAGCCCGGACGCTGATGACTGTGTGTGAGGTGTCTTTATAGTGCGTGGTTGATTGGGTGCAGGTGCGTGATGATTAAAACTCAGGTGACTGTGATCTTGATGTGATTGTGGGTGCAGAACCTGACCAATCCGTAACAATAACAAATGAGCAAATCATGTTCAAGGCTGTGACGTAGAGGACAACTATTGGATATTTATAAAATGGACAAGCCCAGTGACATCTCATCTTCCTGCTTTATCAACATAACACAACAAATGCTCATAATCACTCATTCTCATAATAAAAATGTTAAATGAGCTTAAACTATAGAAATCAGTTTTCATTCACTTGTCTTTTGATTTTAAAGCTCATCAGATCAACAGCAACTTGTTTTAACACATTCACTTTTAACTTTACTGGCTTTTTGTGGTTAACAGAATTGTTATGGATTGCCATTACATCTGCATTGATCCCCTTAACGGTCATTTACCCGCTATTCACGATTATCTGCTGCAATCTGCAAACAAACCTGTTGGCAGCTGGGATTTATTGTACAGCTGTATCTCTACAGGAGAGCAGCAGCCATAATTTACTGGATTCTCTCCACTGGCATTGCCATTATATAATTGATGTCTTGTGTGATGATACAGACATTTAGAGACTTGTGTCCTTAATAAAAACAAACAAACAATATGGCGGCACAGTGGCTTCACTATTATGAAGTCATGAGTAACCCAGTTCTCTATAGCAGTGGTTCTTAATCCTTGTCCTGGGGGACCCCTGCTCTGCACATTTTGAATGTCTCCCTTATTTAACAAACCTGATTGAAATCATCAGCTCATTAGTTCAGTTTATGTATCTCTCTCCTAACGAGCTGATGATCTCAACAGGTGTGTTAAATGAGGGAGACATGCAAAATGTTCAGAGCAGGGGTCCCCCAGGACCACTGTTCTATAGATCAGTGTTCGCCCCCTGCTGGACATCTTTGATTATTGTGTCACGTGATTCACGCTTCCATACAGCAGGGAGGTCCATAAGAATAAAGCAGGTGTTCATAAGATTTACTTACTTATGCGCAGAACTTGTGCAGAATATTCATATTTTAAAAGGATTTTTTTTTTTTTTAATTTTCATTTGTTGAAGCCCAAATGAGTTTTAATTACTTCAGCAATTCCAGTGGAGGCTGACAGCATAAATTCCTCTCATTACGGCCAACCAGAATTTCTATTTGAATAACACATTTTACATTGCGTCATTTTAATTTTGTCGTTTAAATTTTCTAAATTAAAATGCGTCCTGAACCAGGAAATACAAACACATTCAAATAATAATGAGGTAAAGAGACACTACAGCAAACAGAGATTGAAGAAACCAGATGAGACACAGAAATGGATGCGTTCAGAATTATAATGCAAACACATGAAGACCTTTGAACAC
>NW_027394515.1:0-23308 GCF_049309525.1 Garra rufa | reverse complement strand
CTCTTACGTCATACTCCGAAAGTCCCCTTAGGCATTTGTGCGCATGCGCGCTACTCATGAATGGTGCTTTATAGAGGACGCACAAAAATACAGATTAAAATCATTTATATTTAGGTTAAATGGAAGATATAGCTTGTGCTGCATGTTAGCTTGCAAATTATGCCCAAGAACATAATTTATTAAGCCATATGTCTTACTAACAAGAAACAATGCCTCTAACCACAGGTCACGTACGAAAAATAATGCCCCGTTTAAGCCATTCTGAAGGGGTGGAGCGGAAAATGAAAATAAATACGGCCTTTTAAAATTTAAATGCTCCAGCGATTTCATTCCGTCAACCCCTTAGAACCCACCAAGAGCTAAATTCAGGTGTTTGCGAGTAGTTTCATTTAAAACGGAGAGGGCTGCCTTCCGCCTGTGTTTTCTGTTGTACTGACATGAGAGTCAGGGCTCCGAGCTTTCGGTCTGCGAACTACATCACTGAGCCTCTTCTAAAAGCATTTAAATAAAAACACTCCAGCGACTGTACGCAATGTAAACATAATATCATTTTAAAGAGCTATATTAAGCGCATATGAGCTGCTTTTATATGGTTTACGGATGAGCTTCAGGGCTGGCGTTTCTTCGTCCGTGTTCACAAAACTACATATTTTAAAGGCATTTAAAAAATAAAAACACTCCAGCGATTGAACAGTAATAGTAGATTAGTGTATTGAAAACGTTAAAATGCTTGCTTATTTGTGCTGCATTTTTGTGGAAACGAATTAGCTAGTAAAGACTGTTTCATGAATATGGTCTCATCGTTTGAGCCACATAGTTCAACAAAGCACGGCCGTTTTTAATGACCAACTAATAACTTCTGCTATTTAACTGATAAGAGTTCTCAAAAAATGCAACTGTATTGAACATAGCACCCAATCACTCGTTTAATATTTTTTGTTCCCTGTCATTTCGCTGTATTTTATGTTTGATTTAGCACAGGTGCCCTCTTACGTCATACTCCGAAAGTCCCCTTAGGCATTTGTGCGCATGCGCGCTACTCATGAATGGTGCTTTATAGAGGACGCACAAAAATACAGATTAAAATCATTTATATTTAGGTTAAATGGAAGATATAGCTTGTGCTGCATGTTAGCTTGCAAATTATGCCCAAGAACATAATTTATTAAGCCATATGTCTTA
Organism: Garra rufa; assembly: GCF_049309525.1. Lineage (NCBI taxonomy): Eukaryota > Metazoa > Chordata > Actinopteri > Cypriniformes > Cyprinidae > Garra > Garra rufa. The sequence continues at coordinate 22,126 of NW_027394515.1, read as the reverse complement.
CTAACAAGAAACAATGCCTCTAACCACAGGTCACGTACGAAAAATAATGCCCCGTTTAAGCCATTCTGAAGGGGTGGAGCGGAAAATGAAAATAAATACGGCCTTTTAAAATTTAAATGCTCCAGCGATTTCATTCCGTCAACCCCTTAGAACCCACCAAGAGCTAAATTCAGGTGTTTGCGAGTAGTTTCATTTAAAACGGAGAGGGCTGCCTTCCGCCTGTGTTTTCTGTTGTACTGACATGAGAGTCAGGGCTCCGAGCTTTCGGTCTGCGAACTACATCACTGAGCCTCTTCTAAAAGCATTTAAATAAAAACACTCCAGCGACTGTACGCAATGTAAACATAATATCATTTTAAAGAGCTATATTAAGCGCATATGAGCTGCTTTTATATGGTTTACGGATGAGCTTCAGGGCTGGCGTTTCTTCGTCCGTGTTCACAAAACTACATATTTTAAAGGCATTTAAAAAATAAAAACACTCCAGCGATTGAACAGTAATAGTAGATTAGTGTATTGAAAACGTTAAAATGCTTGCTTATTTGTGCTGCATTTTTGTGGAAACGAATTAGCTAGTAAAGACTGTTTCATGAATATGGTCTCATCGTTTGAGCCACATAGTTCAACAAAGCACGGCCGTTTTTAATGACCAACTAATAACTTCTGCTATTTAACTGATAAGAGTTCTCAAAAAATGCAACTGTATTGAACATAGCACCCAATCACTCGTTTAATATTTTTTGTTCCCTGTCATTTCGCTGTATTTTATGTTTGATTTAGCACAGGTGCCCTCTTACGTCATACTCCGAAAGTCCCCTTAGGCATTTGTGCGCATGCGCGCTACTCATGAATGGTGCTTTATAGAGGACGCACAAAAATACAGATTAAAATCATTTATATTTAGGTTAAATGGAAGATATAGCTTGTGCTGCATGTTAGCTTGCAAATTATGCCCAAGAACATAATTTATTAAGCCATATGTCTTACTAACAAGAAACAATGCCTCTAACCACAGGTCACGTACGAAAAATAATGCCCCGTTTAAGCCATTCTGAAGGGGTGGAGCGGAAAATGAAAATAAATACGGCCTTTTAAAATTTAAATGCTCCAGCGATTTCATTCCGTCAACCCCTTAGAACCCACCAAGAGCTAAATTCAGGTGTTTGCGAGTAGTTTCATTTAAAACGGAGAGGGCTGCCTTCCGCCTGTGTTTTCTGTTGTACTGACATGAGAGTCAGGGCTCCGAGCTTTCGGTCTGCGAACTACATCACTGAGCCTCTTCTAAAAGCATTTAAATAAAAACACTCCAGCGACTGTACGCAATGTAAACATAATATCATTTTAAAGAGCTATATTAAGCGCATATGAGCTGCTTTTATATGGTTTACGGATGAGCTTCAGGGCTGGCGTTTCTTCGTCCGTGTTCACAAAACTACATATTTTAAAGGCATTTAAAAAATAAAAACACTCCAGCGATTGAACAGTAATAGTAGATTAGTGTATTGAAAACGTTAAAATGCTTGCTTATTTGTGCTGCATTTTTGTGGAAACGAATTAGCTAGTAAAGACTGTTTCATGAATATGGTCTCATCGTTTGAGCCACATAGTTCAACAAAGCACGGCCGTTTTTAATGACCAACTAATAACTTCTGCTATTTAACTGATAAGAGTTCTCAAAAAATGCAACTGTATTGAACATAGCACCCAATCACTCGTTTAATATTTTTTGTTCCCTGTCATTTCGCTGTATTTTATGTTTGATTTAGCACAGGTGCCCTCTTACGTCATACTCCGAAAGTCCCCTTAGGCATTTGTGCGCATGCGCGCTACTCATGAATGGTGCTTTATAGAGGACGCACAAAAATACAGATTAAAATCATTTATATTTAGGTTAAATGGAAGATATAGCTTGTGCTGCATGTTAGCTTGCAAATTATGCCCAAGAACATAATTTATTAAGCCATATGTCTTACTAACAAGAAACAATGCCTCTAACCACAGGTCACGTACGAAAAATAATGCCCCGTTTAAGCCATTCTGAAGGGGTGGAGCGGAAAATGAAAATAAATACGGCCTTTTAAAATTTAAATGCTCCAGCGATTTCATTCCGTCAACCCCTTAGAACCCACCAAGAGCTAAATTCAGGTGTTTGCGAGTAGTTTCATTTAAAACGGAGAGGGCTGCCTTCCGCCTGTGTTTTCTGTTGTACTGACATGAGAGTCAGGGCTCCGAGCTTTCGGTCTGCGAACTACATCACTGAGCCTCTTCTAAAAGCATTTAAATAAAAACACTCCAGCGACTGTACGCAATGTAAACATAATATCATTTTAAAGAGCTATATTAAGCGCATATGAGCTGCTTTTATATGGTTTACGGATGAGCTTCAGGGCTGGCGTTTCTTCGTCCGTGTTCACAAAACTACATATTTTAAAGGCATTTAAAAAATAAAAACACTCCAGCGATTGAACAGTAATAGTAGATTAGTGTATTGAAAACGTTAAAATGCTTGCTTATTTGTGCTGCATTTTTGTGGAAACGAATTAGCTAGTAAAGACTGTTTCATGAATATGGTCTCATCGTTTGAGCCACATAGTTCAACAAAGCACGGCCGTTTTTAATGACCAACTAATAACTTCTGCTATTTAACTGATAAGAGTTCTCAAAAAATGCAACTGTATTGAACATAGCACCCAATCACTCGTTTAATATTTTTTGTTCCCTGTCATTTCGCTGTATTTTATGTTTGATTTAGCACAGGTGCCCTCTTACGTCATACTCCGAAAGTCCCCTTAGGCATTTGTGCGCATGCGCGCTACTCATGAATGGTGCTTTATAGAGGACGCACAAAAATACAGATTAAAATCATTTATATTTAGGTTAAATGGAAGATATAGCTTGTGCTGCATGTTAGCTTGCAAATTATGCCCAAGAACATAATTTATTAAGCCATATGTCTTACTAACAAGAAACAATGCCTCTAACCACAGGTCACGTACGAAAAATAATGCCCCGTTTAAGCCATTCTGAAGGGGTGGAGCGGAAAATGAAAATAAATACGGCCTTTTAAAATTTAAATGCTCCAGCGATTTCATTCCGTCAACCCCTTAGAACCCACCAAGAGCTAAATTCAGGTGTTTGCGAGTAGTTTCATTTAAAACGGAGAGGGCTGCCTTCCGCCTGTGTTTTCTGTTGTACTGACATGAGAGTCAGGGCTCCGAGCTTTCGGTCTGCGAACTACATCACTGAGCCTCTTCTAAAAGCATTTAAATAAAAACACTCCAGCGACTGTACGCAATGTAAACATAATATCATTTTAAAGAGCTATATTAAGCGCATATGAGCTGCTTTTATATGGTTTACGGATGAGCTTCAGGGCTGGCGTTTCTTCGTCCGTGTTCACAAAACTACATATTTTAAAGGCATTTAAAAAATAAAAACACTCCAGCGATTGAACAGTAATAGTAGATTAGTGTATTGAAAACGTTAAAATGCTTGCTTATTTGTGCTGCATTTTTGTGGAAACGAATTAGCTAGTAAAGACTGTTTCATGAATATGGTCTCATCGTTTGAGCCACATAGTTCAACAAAGCACGGCCGTTTTTAATGACCAACTAATAACTTCTGCTATTTAACTGATAAGAGTTCTCAAAAAATGCAACTGTATTGAACATAGCACCCAATCACTCGTTTAATATTTTTTGTTCCCTGTCATTTCGCTGTATTTTATGTTTGATTTAGCACAGGTGCCCTCTTACGTCATACTCCGAAAGTCCCCTTAGGCATTTGTGCGCATGCGCGCTACTCATGAATGGTGCTTTATAGAGGACGCACAAAAATACAGATTAAAATCATTTATATTTAGGTTAAATGGAAGATATAGCTTGTGCTGCATGTTAGCTTGCAAATTATGCCCAAGAACATAATTTATTAAGCCATATGTCTTACTAACAAGAAACAATGCCTCTAACCACAGGTCACGTACGAAAAATAATGCCCCGTTTAAGCCATTCTGAAGGGGTGGAGCGGAAAATGAAAATAAATACGGCCTTTTAAAATTTAAATGCTCCAGCGATTTCATTCCGTCAACCCCTTAGAACCCACCAAGAGCTAAATTCAGGTGTTTGCGAGTAGTTTCATTTAAAACGGAGAGGGCTGCCTTCCGCCTGTGTTTTCTGTTGTACTGACATGAGAGTCAGGGCTCCGAGCTTTCGGTCTGCGAACTACATCACTGAGCCTCTTCTAAAAGCATTTAAATAAAAACACTCCAGCGACTGTACGCAATGTAAACATAATATCATTTTAAAGAGCTATATTAAGCGCATATGAGCTGCTTTTATATGGTTTACGGATGAGCTTCAGGGCTGGCGTTTCTTCGTCCGTGTTCACAAAACTACATATTTTAAAGGCATTTAAAAAATAAAAACACTCCAGCGATTGAACAGTAATAGTAGATTAGTGTATTGAAAACGTTAAAATGCTTGCTTATTTGTGCTGCATTTTTGTGGAAACGAATTAGCTAGTAAAGACTGTTTCATGAATATGGTCTCATCGTTTGAGCCACATAGTTCAACAAAGCACGGCCGTTTTTAATGACCAACTAATAACTTCTGCTATTTAACTGATAAGAGTTCTCAAAAAATGCAACTGTATTGAACATAGCACCCAATCACTCGTTTAATATTTTTTGTTCCCTGTCATTTCGCTGTATTTTATGTTTGATTTAGCACAGGTGCCCTCTTACGTCATACTCCGAAAGTCCCCTTAGGCATTTGTGCGCATGCGCGCTACTCATGAATGGTGCTTTATAGAGGACGCACAAAAATACAGATTAAAATCATTTATATTTAGGTTAAATGGAAGATATAGCTTGTGCTGCATGTTAGCTTGCAAATTATGCCCAAGAACATAATTTATTAAGCCATATGTCTTACTAACAAGAAACAATGCCTCTAACCACAGGTCACGTACGAAAAATAATGCCCCGTTTAAGCCATTCTGAAGGGGTGGAGCGGAAAATGAAAATAAATACGGCCTTTTAAAATTTAAATGCTCCAGCGATTTCATTCCGTCAACCCCTTAGAACCCACCAAGAGCTAAATTCAGGTGTTTGCGAGTAGTTTCATTTAAAACGGAGAGGGCTGCCTTCCGCCTGTGTTTTCTGTTGTACTGACATGAGAGTCAGGGCTCCGAGCTTTCGGTCTGCGAACTACATCACTGAGCCTCTTCTAAAAGCATTTAAATAAAAACACTCCAGCGACTGTACGCAATGTAAACATAATATCATTTTAAAGAGCTATATTAAGCGCATATGAGCTGCTTTTATATGGTTTACGGATGAGCTTCAGGGCTGGCGTTTCTTCGTCCGTGTTCACAAAACTACATATTTTAAAGGCATTTAAAAAATAAAAACACTCCAGCGATTGAACAGTAATAGTAGATTAGTGTATTGAAAACGTTAAAATGCTTGCTTATTTGTGCTGCATTTTTGTGGAAACGAATTAGCTAGTAAAGACTGTTTCATGAATATGGTCTCATCGTTTGAGCCACATAGTTCAACAAAGCACGGCCGTTTTTAATGACCAACTAATAACTTCTGCTATTTAACTGATAAGAGTTCTCAAAAAATGCAACTGTATTGAACATAGCACCCAATCACTCGTTTAATATTTTTTGTTCCCTGTCATTTCGCTGTATTTTATGTTTGATTTAGCACAGGTGCCCTCTTACGTCATACTCCGAAAGTCCCCTTAGGCATTTGTGCGCATGCGCGCTACTCATAAATGGTGCTTTATAGAGGACGCACAAAAATACAGATTAAAATCATTTATATTTAGGTTAAATGGAAGATATAGCTTGTGCTGCATGTTAGCTTGCAAATTATGCCCAAGAACATAATTTATTAAGCCATATGTCTTACTAACAAGAAACAATGCCTCTAACCACAGGTCACGTACGAAAAATAATGCCCCGTTTAAGCCATTCTGAAGGGGTGGAGCGGAAAATGAAAATAAATACGGCCTTTTAAAATTTAAATGCTCCAGCGATTTCATTCCGTCAACCCCTTAGAACCCACCAAGAGCTAAATTCAGGTGTTTGCGAGTAGTTTCATTTAAAACGGAGAGGGCTGCCTTCCGCCTGTGTTTTCTGTTGTACTGACATGAGAGTCAGGGCTCCGAGCTTTCGGTCTGCGAACTACATCACTGAGCCTCTTCTAAAAGCATTTAAATAAAAACACTCCAGCGACTGTACGCAATGTAAACATAATATCATTTTAAAGAGCTATATTAAGCGCATATGAGCTGCTTTTATATGGTTTACGGATGAGCTTCAGGGCTGGCGTTTCTTCGTCCGTGTTCACAAAACTACATATTTTAAAGGCATTTAAAAAATAAAAACACTCCAGCGATTGAACAGTAATAGTAGATTAGTGTATTGAAAACGTTAAAATGCTTGCTTATTTGTGCTGCATTTTTGTGGAAACGAATTAGCTAGTAAAGACTGTTTCATGAATATGGTCTCATCGTTTGAGCCACATAGTTCAACAAAGCACGGCCGTTTTTAATGACCAACTAATAACTTCTGCTATTTAACTGATAAGAGTTCTCAAAAAATGCAACTGTATTGAACATAGCACCCAATCACTCGTTTAATATTTTTTGTTCCCTGTCATTTCGCTGTATTTTATGTTTGATTTAGCACAGGTGCCCTCTTACGTCATACTCCGAAAGTCCCCTTAGGCATTTGTGCGCATGCGCGCTACTCATAAATGGTGCTTTATAGAGGACGCACAAAAATACAGATTAAAATCATTTATATTTAGGTTAAATGGAAGATATAGCTTGTGCTGCATGTTAGCTTGCAAATTATGCCCAAGAACATAATTTATTAAGCCATATGTCTTACTAACAAGAAACAATGCCTCTAACCACAGGTCACGTACGAAAAATAATGCCCCGTTTAAGCCATTCTGAAGGGGTGGAGCGGAAAATGAAAATAAATACGGCCTTTTAAAATTTAAATGCTCCAGCGATTTCATTCCGTCAACCCCTTAGAACCCACCAAGAGCTAAATTCAGGTGTTTGCGAGTAGTTTCATTTAAAACGGAGAGGGCTGCCTTCCGCCTGTGTTTTCTGTTGTACTGACATGAGAGTCAGGGCTCCGAGCTTTCGGTCTGCGAACTACATCACTGAGCCTCTTCTAAAAGCATTTAAATAAAAACACTCCAGCGACTGTACGCAATGTAAACATAATATCATTTTAAAGAGCTATATTAAGCGCATATGAGCTGCTTTTATATGGTTTACGGATGAGCTTCAGGGCTGGCGTTTCTTCGTCCGTGTTCACAAAACTACATATTTTAAAGGCATTTAAAAAATAAAAACACTCCAGCGATTGAACAGTAATAGTAGATTAGTGTATTGAAAACGTTAAAATGCTTGCTTATTTGTGCTGCATTTTTGTGGAAACGAATTAGCTAGTAAAGACTGTTTCATGAATATGGTCTCATCGTTTGAGCCACATAGTTCAACAAAGCACGGCCGTTTTTAATGACCAACTAATAACTTCTGCTATTTAACTGATAAGAGTTCTCAAAAAATGCAACTGTATTGAACATAGCACCCAATCACTCGTTTAATATTTTTTGTTCCCTGTCATTTCGCTGTATTTTATGTTTGATTTAGCACAGGTGCCCTCTTACGTCATACTCCGAAAGTCCCCTTAGGCATTTGTGCGCATGCGCGCTACTCATAAATGGTGCTTTATAGAGGACGCACAAAAATACAGATTAAAATCATTTATATTTAGGTTAAATGGAAGATATAGCTTGTGCTGCATGTTAGCTTGCAAATTATGCCCAAGAACATAATTTATTAAGCCATATGTCTTACTAACAAGAAACAATGCCTCTAACCACAGGTCACGTACGAAAAATAATGCCCCGTTTAAGCCATTCTGAAGGGGTGGAGCGGAAAATGAAAATAAATACGGCCTTTTAAAATTTAAATGCTCCAGCGATTTCATTCCGTCAACCCCTTAGAACCCACCAAGAGCTAAATTCAGGTGTTTGCGAGTAGTTTCATTTAAAACGGAGAGGGCTGCCTTCCGCCTGTGTTTTCTGTTGTACTGACATGAGAGTCAGGGCTCCGAGCTTTCGGTCTGCGAACTACATCACTGAGCCTCTTCTAAAAGCATTTAAATAAAAACACTCCAGCGACTGTACGCAATGTAAACATAATATCATTTTAAAGAGCTATATTAAGCGCATATGAGCTGCTTTTATATGGTTTACGGATGAGCTTCAGGGCTGGCGTTTCTTCGTCCGTGTTCACAAAACTACATATTTTAAAGGCATTTAAAAAATAAAAACACTCCAGCGATTGAACAGTAATAGTAGATTAGTGTATTGAAAACGTTAAAATGCTTGCTTATTTGTGCTGCATTTTTGTGGAAACGAATTAGCTAGTAAAGACTGTTTCATGAATATGGTCTCATCGTTTGAGCCACATAGTTCAACAAAGCACGGCCGTTTTTAATGACCAACTAATAACTTCTGCTATTTAACTGATAAGAGTTCTCAAAAAATGCAACTGTATTGAACATAGCACCCAATCACTCGTTTAATATTTTTTGTTCCCTGTCATTTCGCTGTATTTTATGTTTGATTTAGCACAGGTGCCCTCTTACGTCATACTCCGAAAGTCCCCTTAGGCATTTGTGCGCATGCGCGCTACTCATAAATGGTGCTTTATAGAGGACGCACAAAAATACAGATTAAAATCATTTATATTTAGGTTAAATGGAAGATATAGCTTGTGCTGCATGTTAGCTTGCAAATTATGCCCAAGAACATAATTTATTAAGCCATATGTCTTACTAACAAGAAACAATGCCTCTAACCACAGGTCACGTACGAAAAATAATGCCCCGTTTAAGCCATTCTGAAGGGGTGGAGCGGAAAATGAAAATAAATACGGCCTTTTAAAATTTAAATGCTCCAGCGATTTCATTCCGTCAACCCCTTAGAACCCACCAAGAGCTAAATTCAGGTGTTTGCGAGTAGTTTCATTTAAAACGGAGAGGGCTGCCTTCCGCCTGTGTTTTCTGTTGTACTGACATGAGAGTCAGGGCTCCGAGCTTTCGGTCTGCGAACTACATCACTGAGCCTCTTCTAAAAGCATTTAAATAAAAACACTCCAGCGACTGTACGCAATGTAAACATAATATCATTTTAAAGAGCTATATTAAGCGCATATGAGCTGCTTTTATATGGTTTACGGATGAGCTTCAGGGCTGGCGTTTCTTCGTCCGTGTTCACAAAACTACATATTTTAAAGGCATTTAAAAAATAAAAACACTCCAGCGATTGAACAGTAATAGTAGATTAGTGTATTGAAAACGTTAAAATGCTTGCTTATTTGTGCTGCATTTTTGTGGAAACGAATTAGCTAGTAAAGACTGTTTCATGAATATGGTCTCATCGTTTGAGCCACATAGTTCAACAAAGCACGGCCGTTTTTAATGACCAACTAATAACTTCTGCTATTTAACTGATAAGAGTTCTCAAAAAATGCAACTGTATTGAACATAGCACCCAATCACTCGTTTAATATTTTTTGTTCCCTGTCATTTCGCTGTATTTTATGTTTGATTTAGCACAGGTGCCCTCTTACGTCATACTCCGAAAGTCCCCTTAGGCATTTGTGCGCATGCGCGCTACTCATAAATGGTGCTTTATAGAGGACGCACAAAAATACAGATTAAAATCATTTATATTTAGGTTAAATGGAAGATATAGCTTGTGCTGCATGTTAGCTTGCAAATTATGCCCAAGAACATAATTTATTAAGCCATATGTCTTACTAACAAGAAACAATGCCTCTAACCACAGGTCACGTACGAAAAATAATGCCCCGTTTAAGCCATTCTGAAGGGGTGGAGCGGAAAATGAAAATAAATACGGCCTTTTAAAATTTAAATGCTCCAGCGATTTCATTCCGTCAACCCCTTAGAACCCACCAAGAGCTAAATTCAGGTGTTTGCGAGTAGTTTCATTTAAAACGGAGAGGGCTGCCTTCCGCCTGTGTTTTCTGTTGTACTGACATGAGAGTCAGGGCTCCGAGCTTTCGGTCTGCGAACTACATCACTGAGCCTCTTCTAAAAGCATTTAAATAAAAACACTCCAGCGACTGTACGCAATGTAAACATAATATCATTTTAAAGAGCTATATTAAGCGCATATGAGCTGCTTTTATATGGTTTACGGATGAGCTTCAGGGCTGGCGTTTCTTCGTCCGTGTTCACAAAACTACATATTTTAAAGGCATTTAAAAAATAAAAACACTCCAGCGATTGAACAGTAATAGTAGATTAGTGTATTGAAAACGTTAAAATGCTTGCTTATTTGTGCTGCATTTTTGTGGAAACGAATTAGCTAGTAAAGACTGTTTCATGAATATGGTCTCATCGTTTGAGCCACATAGTTCAACAAAGCACGGCCGTTTTTAATGACCAACTAATAACTTCTGCTATTTAACTGATAAGAGTTCTCAAAAAATGCAACTGTATTGAACATAGCACCCAATCACTCGTTTAATATTTTTTGTTCCCTGTCATTTCGCTGTATTTTATGTTTGATTTAGCACAGGTGCCCTCTTACGTCATACTCCGAAAGTCCCCTTAGGCATTTGTGCGCATGCGCGCTACTCATAAATGGTGCTTTATAGAGGACGCACAAAAATACAGATTAAAATCATTTATATTTAGGTTAAATGGAAGATATAGCTTGTGCTGCATGTTAGCTTGCAAATTATGCCCAAGAACATAATTTATTAAGCCATATGTCTTACTAACAAGAAACAATGCCTCTAACCACAGGTCACGTACGAAAAATAATGCCCCGTTTAAGCCATTCTGAAGGGGTGGAGCGGAAAATGAAAATAAATACGGCCTTTTAACATTTAAATGCTCCAGCGATTTCATTCCGTCAACCCCTTAGAACCCACCAAGAGCTAAATTCAGGTGTTTGCGAGTAGTTTCATTTAAAACGGAGAGGGCTGCCTTCCGCCTGTGTTTTCTGTTGTACTGACATGAGAGTCAGGGCTCCGAGCTTTCGGTCTGCGAACTACATCACTGAGCCTCTTCTAAAAGCATTTAAATAAAAACACTCCAGCGACTGTACGCAATGTAAACATAATATCATTTTAAAGAGCTATATTAAGCGCATATGAGCTGCTTTTATATGGTTTACGGATGAGCTTCAGGGCTGGCGTTTCTTCGTCCGTGTTCACAAAACTACATATTTTAAAGGCATTTAAAAAATAAAAACACTCCAGCGATTGAACAGTAATAGTAGATTAGTGTATTGAAAACGTTAAAATGCTTGCTTATTTGTGCTGCATTTTTGTGGAAACGAATTAGCTAGTAAAGACTGTTTCATGAATATGGTCTCATCGTTTGAGCCACATAGTTCAACAAAGCACGGCCGTTTTTAATGACCAACTAATAACTTCTGCTATTTAACTGATAAGAGTTCTCAAAAAATGCAACTGTATTGAACATAGCACCCAATCACTCGTTTAATATTTTTTGTTCCCTGTCATTTCGCTGTATTTTATGTTTGATTTAGCACAGGTGCCCTCTTACGTCATACTCCGAAAGTCCCCTTAGGCATTTGTGCGCATGCGCGCTACTCATAAATGGTGCTTTATAGAGGACGCACAAAAATACAGATTAAAATCATTTATATTTAGGTTAAATGGAAGATATAGCTTGTGCTGCATGTTAGCTTGCAAATTATGCCCAAGAACATAATTTATTAAGCCATATGTCTTACTAACAAGAAACAATGCCTCTAACCACAGGTCACGTACGAAAAATAATGCCCCGTTTAAGCCATTCTGAAGGGGTGGAGCGGAAAATGAAAATAAATACGGCCTTTTAACATTTAAATGCTCCAGCGATTTCATTCCGTCAACCCCTTAGAACCCACCAAGAGCTAAATTCAGGTGTTTGCGAGTAGTTTCATTTAAAACGGAGAGGGCTGCCTTCCGCCTGTGTTTTCTGTTGTACTGACATGAGAGTCAGGGCTCCGAGCTTTCGGTCTGCGAACTACATCACTGAGCCTCTTCTAAAAGCATTTAAATAAAAACACTCCAGCGACTGTACGCAATGTAAACATAATATCATTTTAAAGAGCTATATTAAGCGCATATGAGCTGCTTTTATATGGTTTACGGATGAGCTTCAGGGCTGGCGTTTCTTCGTCCGTGTTCACAAAACTACATATTTTAAAGGCATTTAAAAAATAAAAACACTCCAGCGATTGAACAGTAATAGTAGATTAGTGTATTGAAAACGTTAAAATGCTTGCTTATTTGTGCTGCATTTTTGTGGAAACGAATTAGCTAGTAAAGACTGTTTCATGAATATGGTCTCATCGTTTGAGCCACATAGTTCAACAAAGCACGGCCGTTTTTAATGACCAACTAATAACTTCTGCTATTTAACTGATAAGAGTTCTCAAAAAATGCAACTGTATTGAACATAGCACCCAATCACTCGTTTAATATTTTTTGTTCCCTGTCATTTCGCTGTATTTTATGTTTGATTTAGCACAGGTGCCCTCTTACGTCATACTCCGAAAGTCCCCTTAGGCATTTGTGCGCATGCGCGCTACTCATAAATGGTGCTTTATAGAGGACGCACAAAAATACAGATTAAAATCATTTATATTTAGGTTAAATGGAAGATATAGCTTGTGCTGCATGTTAGCTTGCAAATTATGCCCAAGAACATAATTTATTAAGCCATATGTCTTACTAACAAGAAACAATGCCTCTAACCACAGGTCACGTACGAAAAATAATGCCCCGTTTAAGCCATTCTGAAGGGGTGGAGCGGAAAATGAAAATAAATACGGCCTTTTAAAATTTAAATGCTCCAGCGATTTCATTCCGTCAACCCCTTAGAACCCACCAAGAGCTAAATTCAGGTGTTTGCGAGTAGTTTCATTTAAAACGGAGAGGGCTGCCTTCCGCCTGTGTTTTCTGTTGTACTGACATGAGAGTCAGGGCTCCGAGCTTTCGGTCTGCGAACTACATCACTGAGCCTCTTCTAAAAGCATTTAAATAAAAACACTCCAGCGACTGTACGCAATGTAAACATAATATCATTTTAAAGAGCTATATTAAGCGCATATGAGCTGCTTTTATATGGTTTACGGATGAGCTTCAGGGCTGGCGTTTCTTCGTCCGTGTTCACAAAACTACATATTTTAAAGGCATTTAAAAAATAAAAACACTCCAGCGATTGAACAGTAATAGTAGATTAGTGTATTGAAAACGTTAAAATGCTTGCTTATTTGTGCTGCATTTTTGTGGAAACGAATTAGCTAGTAAAGACTGTTTCATGAATATGGTCTCATCGTTTGAGCCACATAGTTCAACAAAGCACGGCCGTTTTTAATGACCAACTAATAACTTCTGCTATTTAACTGATAAGAGTTCTCAAAAAATGCAACTGTATTGAACATAGCACCCAATCACTCGTTTAATATTTTTTGTTCCCTGTCATTTCGCTGTATTTTATGTTTGATTTAGCACAGGTGCCCTCTTACGTCATACTCCGAAAGTCCCCTTAGGCATTTGTGCGCATGCGCGCTACTCATGAATGGTGCTTTATAGAGGACGCACAAAAATACAGATTAAAATCATTTATATTTAGGTTAAATGGAAGATATAGCTTGTGCTGCATGTTAGCTTGCAAATTATGCCCAAGAACATAATTTATTAAGCCATATGTCTTACTAACAAGAAACAATGCCTCTAACCACAGGTCACGTACGAAAAATAATGCCCCGTTTAAGCCATTCTGAAGGGGTGGAGCGGAAAATGAAAATAAATACGGCCTTTTAAAATTTAAATGCTCCAGCGATTTCATTCCGTCAACCCCTTAGAACCCACCAAGAGCTAAATTCAGGTGTTTGCGAGTAGTTTCATTTAAAACGGAGAGGGCTGCCTTCCGCCTGTGTTTTCTGTTGTACTGACATGAGAGTCAGGGCTCCGAGCTTTCGGTCTGCGAACTACATCACTGAGCCTCTTCTAAAAGCATTTAAATAAAAACACTCCAGCGACTGTACGCAATGTAAACATAATATCATTTTAAAGAGCTATATTAAGCGCATATGAGCTGCTTTTATATGGTTTACGGATGAGCTTCAGGGCTGGCGTTTCTTCGTCCGTGTTCACAAAACTACATATTTTAAAGGCATTTAAAAAATAAAAACACTCCAGCGATTGAACAGTAATAGTAGATTAGTGTATTGAAAACGTTAAAATGCTTGCTTATTTGTGCTGCATTTTTGTGGAAACGAATTAGCTAGTAAAGACTGTTTCATGAATATGGTCTCATCGTTTGAGCCACATAGTTCAACAAAGCACGGCCGTTTTTAATGACCAACTAATAACTTCTGCTATTTAACTGATAAGAGTTCTCAAAAAATGCAACTGTATTGAACATAGCACCCAATCACTCGTTTAATATTTTTTGTTCCCTGTCATTTCGCTGTATTTTATGTTTGATTTAGCACAGGTGCCCTCTTACGTCATACTCCGAAAGTCCCCTTAGGCATTTGTGCGCATGCGCGCTACTCATGAATGGTGCTTTATAGAGGACGCACAAAAATACAGATTAAAATCATTTATATTTAGGTTAAATGGAAGATATAGCTTGTGCTGCATGTTAGCTTGCAAATTATGCCCAAGAACATAATTTATTAAGCCATATGTCTTACTAACAAGAAACAATGCCTCTAACCACAGGTCACGTACGAAAAATAATGCCCCGTTTAAGCCATTCTGAAGGGGTGGAGCGGAAAATGAAAATAAATACGGCCTTTTAAAATTTAAATGCTCCAGCGATTTCATTCCGTCAACCCCTTAGAACCCACCAAGAGCTAAATTCAGGTGTTTGCGAGTAGTTTCATTTAAAACGGAGAGGGCTGCCTTCCGCCTGTGTTTTCTGTTGTACTGACATGAGAGTCAGGGCTCCGAGCTTTCGGTCTGCGAACTACATCACTGAGCCTCTTCTAAAAGCATTTAAATAAAAACACTCCAGCGACTGTACGCAATGTAAACATAATATCATTTTAAAGAGCTATATTAAGCGCATATGAGCTGCTTTTATATGGTTTACGGATGAGCTTCAGGGCTGGCGTTTCTTCGTCCGTGTTCACAAAACTACATATTTTAAAGGCATTTAAAAAATAAAAACACTCCAGCGATTGAACAGTAATAGTAGATTAGTGTATTGAAAACGTTAAAATGCTTGCTTATTTGTGCTGCATTTTTGTGGAAACGAATTAGCTAGTAAAGACTGTTTCATGAATATGGTCTCATCGTTTGAGCCACATAGTTCAACAAAGCACGGCCGTTTTTAATGACCAACTAATAACTTCTGCTATTTAACTGATAAGAGTTCTCAAAAAATGCAACTGTATTGAACATAGCACCCAATCACTCGTTTAATATTTTTTGTTCCCTGTCATTTCGCTGTATTTTATGTTTGATTTAGCACAGGTGCCCTCTTACGTCATACTCCGAAAGTCCCCTTAGGCATTTGTGCGCATGCGCGCTACTCATGAATGGTGCTTTATAGAGGACGCACAAAAATACAGATTAAAATCATTTATATTTAGGTTAAATGGAAGATATAGCTTGTGCTGCATGTTAGCTTGCAAATTATGCCCAAGAACATAATTTATTAAGCCATATGTCTTACTAACAAGAAACAATGCCTCTAACCACAGGTCACGTACGAAAAATAATGCCCCGTTTAAGCCATTCTGAAGGGGTGGAGCGGAAAATGAAAATAAATACGGCCTTTTAAAATTTAAATGCTCCAGCGATTTCATTCCGTCAACCCCTTAGAACCCACCAAGAGCTAAATTCAGGTGTTTGCGAGTAGTTTCATTTAAAACGGAGAGGGCTGCCTTCCGCCTGTGTTTTCTGTTGTACTGACATGAGAGTCAGGGCTCCGAGCTTTCGGTCTGCGAACTACATCACTGAGCCTCTTCTAAAAGCATTTAAATAAAAACACTCCAGCGACTGTACGCAATGTAAACATAATATCATTTTAAAGAGCTATATTAAGCGCATATGAGCTGCTTTTATATGGTTTACGGATGAGCTTCAGGGCTGGCGTTTCTTCGTCCGTGTTCACAAAACTACATATTTTAAAGGCATTTAAAAAATAAAAACACTCCAGCGATTGAACAGTAATAGTAGATTAGTGTATTGAAAACGTTAAAATGCTTGCTTATTTGTGCTGCATTTTTGTGGAAACGAATTAGCTAGTAAAGACTGTTTCATGAATATGGTCTCATCGTTTGAGCCACATAGTTCAACAAAGCACGGCCGTTTTTAATGACCAACTAATAACTTCTGCTATTTAACTGATAAGAGTTCTCAAAAAATGCAACTGTATTGAACATAGCACCCAATCACTCGTTTAATATTTTTTGTTCCCTGTCATTTCGCTGTATTTTATGTTTGATTTAGCACAGGTGCCCTCTTACGTCATACTCCGAAAGTCCCCTTAGGCATTTGTGCGCATGCGCGCTACTCATAAATGGTGCTTTATAGAGGACGCACAAAAATACAGATTAAAATCATTTATATTTAGGTTAAATGGAAGATATAGCTTGTGCTGCATGTTAGCTTGCAAATTATGCCCAAGAACATAATTTATTAAGCCATATGTCTTACTAACAAGAAACAATGCCTCTAACCACAGGTCACGTACGAAAAATAATGCCCCGTTTAAGCCATTCTGAAGGGGTGGAGCGGAAAATGAAAATAAATACGGCCTTTTAAAATTTAAATGCTCCAGCGATTTCATTCCGTCAACCCCTTAGAACCCACCAAGAGCTAAATTCAGGTGTTTGCGAGTAGTTTCATTTAAAACGGAGAGGGCTGCCTTCCGCCTGTGTTTTCTGTTGTACTGACATGAGAGTCAGGGCTCCGAGCTTTCGGTCTGCGAACTACATCACTGAGCCTCTTCTAAAAGCATTTAAATAAAAACACTCCAGCGACTGTACGCAATGTAAACATAATATCATTTTAAAGAGCTATATTAAGCGCATATGAGCTGCTTTTATATGGTTTACGGATGAGCTTCAGGGCTGGCGTTTCTTCGTCCGTGTTCACAAAACTACATATTTTAAAGGCATTTAAAAAATAAAAACACTCCAGCGATTGAACAGTAATAGTAGATTAGTGTATTGAAAACGTTAAAATGCTTGCTTATTTGTGCTGCATTTTTGTGGAAACGAATTAGCTAGTAAAGACTGTTTCATGAATATGGTCTCATCGTTTGAGCCACATAGTTCAACAAAGCACGGCCGTTTTTAATGACCAACTAATAACTTCTGCTATTTAACTGATAAGAGTTCTCAAAAAATGCAACTGTATTGAACATAGCACCCAATCACTCGTTTAATATTTTTTGTTCCCTGTCATTTCGCTGTATTTTATGTTTGATTTAGCACAGGTGCCCTCTTACGTCATACTCCGAAAGTCCCCTTAGGCATTTGTGCGCATGCGCGCTACTCATAAATGGTGCTTTATAGAGGACGCACAAAAATACAGATTAAAATCATTTATATTTAGGTTAAATGGAAGATATAGCTTGTGCTGCATGTTAGCTTGCAAATTATGCCCAAGAACATAATTTATTAAGCCATATGTCTTACTAACAAGAAACAATGCCTCTAACCACAGGTCACGTACGAAAAATAATGCCCCGTTTAAGCCATTCTGAAGGGGTGGAGCGGAAAATGAAAATAAATACGGCCTTTTAAAATTTAAATGCTCCAGCGATTTCATTCCGTCAACCCCTTAGAACCCACCAAGAGCTAAATTCAGGTGTTTGCGAGTAGTTTCATTTAAAACGGAGAGGGCTGCCTTCCGCCTGTGTTTTCTGTTGTACTGACATGAGAGTCAGGGCTCCGAGCTTTCGGTCTGCGAACTACATCACTGAGCCTCTTCTAAAAGCATTTAAATAAAAACACTCCAGCGACTGTACGCAATGTAAACATAATATCATTTTAAAGAGCTATATTAAGCGCATATGAGCTGCTTTTATATGGTTTACGGATGAGCTTCAGGGCTGGCGTTTCTTCGTCCGTGTTCACAAAACTACATATTTTAAAGGCATTTAAAAAATAAAAACACTCCAGCGATTGAACAGTAATAGTAGATTAGTGTATTGAAAACGTTAAAATGCTTGCTTATTTGTGCTGCATTTTTGTGGAAACGAATTAGCTAGTAAAGACTGTTTCATGAATATGGTCTCATCGTTTGAGCCACATAGTTCAACAAAGCACGGCCGTTTTTAATGACCAACTAATAACTTCTGCTATTTAACTGATAAGAGTTCTCAAAAAATGCAACTGTATTGAACATAGCACCCAATCACTCGTTTAATATTTTTTGTTCCCTGTCATTTCGCTGTATTTTATGTTTGATTTAGCACAGGTGCCCTCTTACGTCATACTCCGAAAGTCCCCTTAGGCATTTGTGCGCATGCGCGCTACTCATAAATGGTGCTTTATAGAGGACGCACAAAAATACAGATTAAAATCATTTATATTTAGGTTAAATGGAAGATATAGCTTGTGCTGCATGTTAGCTTGCAAATTATGCCCAAGAACATAATTTATTAAGCCATATGTCTTACTAACAAGAAACAATGCCTCTAACCACAGGTCACGTACGAAAAATAATGCCCCGTTTAAGCCATTCTGAAGGGGTGGAGCGGAAAATGAAAATAAATACGGCCTTTTAAAATTTAAATGCTCCAGCGATTTCATTCCGTCAACCCCTTAGAACCCACCAAGAGCTAAATTCAGGTGTTTGCGAGTAGTTTCATTTAAAACGGAGAGGGCTGCCTTCCGCCTGTGTTTTCTGTTGTACTGACATGAGAGTCAGGGCTCCGAGCTTTCGGTCTGCGAACTACATCACTGAGCCTCTTCTAAAAGCATTTAAATAAAAACACTCCAGCGACTGTACGCAATGTAAACATAATATCATTTTAAAGAGCTATATTAAGCGCATATGAGCTGCTTTTATATGGTTTACGGATGAGCTTCAGGGCTGGCGTTTCTTCGTCCGTGTTCACAAAACTACATATTTTAAAGGCATTTAAAAAATAAAAACACTCCAGCGATTGAACAGTAATAGTAGATTAGTGTATTGAAAACGTTAAAATGCTTGCTTATTTGTGCTGCATTTTTGTGGAAACGAATTAGCTAGTAAAGACTGTTTCATGAATATGGTCTCATCGTTTGAGCCACATAGTTCAACAAAGCACGGCCGTTTTTAATGACCAACTAATAACTTCTGCTATTTAACTGATAAGAGTTCTCAAAAAATGCAACTGTATTGAACATAGCACCCAATCACTCGTTTAATATTTTTTGTTCCCTGTCATTTCGCTGTATTTTATGTTTGATTTAGCACAGGTGCCCTCTTACGTCATACTCCGAAAGTCCCCTTAGGCATTTGTGCGCATGCGCGCTACTCATAAATGGTGCTTTATAGAGGACGCACAAAAATACAGATTAAAATCATTTATATTTAGGTTAAATGGAAGATATAGCTTGTGCTGCATGTTAGCTTGCAAATTATGCCCAAGAACATAATTTATTAAGCCATATGTCTTACTAACAAGAAACAATGCCTCTAACCACAGGTCACGTACGAAAAATAATGCCCCGTTTAAGCCATTCTGAAGGGGTGGAGCGGAAAATGAAAATAAATACGGCCTTTTAAAATTTAAATGCTCCAGCGATTTCATTCCGTCAACCCCTTAGAACCCACCAAGAGCTAAATTCAGGTGTTTGCGAGTAGTTTCATTTAAAACGGAGAGGGCTGCCTTCCGCCTGTGTTTTCTGTTGTACTGACATGAGAGTCAGGGCTCCGAGCTTTCGGTCTGCGAACTACATCACTGAGCCTCTTCTAAAAGCATTTAAATAAAAACACTCCAGCGACTGTACGCAATGTAAACATAATATCATTTTAAAGAGCTATATTAAGCGCATATGAGCTGCTTTTATATGGTTTACGGATGAGCTTCAGGGCTGGCGTTTCTTCGTCCGTGTTCACAAAACTACATATTTTAAAGGCATTTAAAAAATAAAAACACTCCAGCGATTGAACAGTAATAGTAGATTAGTGTATTGAAAACGTTAAAATGCTTGCTTATTTGTGCTGCATTTTTGTGGAAACGAATTAGCTAGTAAAGACTGTTTCATGAATATGGTCTCATCGTTTGAGCCACATAGTTCAACAAAGCACGGCCGTTTTTAATGACCAACTAATAACTTCTGCTATTTAACTGATAAGAGTTCTCAAAAAATGCAACTGTATTGAACATAGCACCCAATCACTCGTTTAATATTTTTTGTTCCCTGTCATTTCGCTGTATTTTATGTTTGATTTAGCACAGGTGCCCTCTTACGTCATACTCCGAAAGTCCCCTTAGGCATTTGTGCGCATGCGCGCTACTCATAAATGGTGCTTTATAGAGGACGCACAAAAATACAGATTAAAATCATTTATATTTAGGTTAAATGGAAGATATAGCTTGTGCTGCATGTTAGCTTGCAAATTATGCCCAAGAACATAATTTATTAAGCCATATGTCTTACTAACAAGAAACAATGCCTCTAACCACAGGTCACGTACGAAAAATAATGCCCCGTTTAAGCCATTCTGAAGGGGTGGAGCGGAAAATGAAAATAAATACGGCCTTTTAAAATTTAAATGCTCCAGCGATTTCATTCCGTCAACCCCTTAGAACCCACCAAGAGCTAAATTCAGGTGTTTGCGAGTAGTTTCATTTAAAACGGAGAGGGCTGCCTTCCGCCTGTGTTTTCTGTTGTACTGACATGAGAGTCAGGGCTCCGAGCTTTCGGTCTGCGAACTACATCACTGAGCCTCTTCTAAAAGCATTTAAATAAAAACACTCCAGCGACTGTACGCAATGTAAACATAATATCATTTTAAAGAGCTATATTAAGCGCATATGAGCTGCTTTTATATGGTTTACGGATGAGCTTCAGGGCTGGCGTTTCTTCGTCCGTGTTCACAAAACTACATATTTTAAAGGCATTTAAAAAATAAAAACACTCCAGCGATTGAACAGTAATAGTAGATTAGTGTATTGAAAACGTTAAAATGCTTGCTTATTTGTGCTGCATTTTTGTGGAAACGAATTAGCTAGTAAAGACTGTTTCATGAATATGGTCTCATCGTTTGAGCCACATAGTTCAACAAAGCACGGCCGTTTTTAATGACCAACTAATAACTTCTGCTATTTAACTGATAAGAGTTCTCAAAAAATGCAACTGTATTGAACATAGCACCCAATCACTCGTTTAATATTTTTTGTTCCCTGTCATTTCGCTGTATTTTATGTTTGATTTAGCACAGGTGCCCTCTTACGTCATACTCCGAAAGTCCCCTTAGGCATTTGTGCGCATGCGCGCTACTCATAAATGGTGCTTTATAGAGGACGCACAAAAATACAGATTAAAATCATTTATATTTAGGTTAAATGGAAGATATAGCTTGTGCTGCATGTTAGCTTGCAAATTATGCCCAAGAACATAATTTATTAAGCCATATGTCTTACTAACAAGAAACAATGCCTCTAACCACAGGTCACGTACGAAAAATAATGCCCCGTTTAAGCCATTCTGAAGGGGTGGAGCGGAAAATGAAAATAAATACGGCCTTTTAACATTTAAATGCTCCAGCGATTTCATTCCGTCAACCCCTTAGAACCCACCAAGAGCTAAATTCAGGTGTTTGCGAGTAGTTTCATTTAAAACGGAGAGGGCTGCCTTCCGCCTGTGTTTTCTGTTGTACTGACATGAGAGTCAGGGCTCCGAGCTTTCGGTCTGCGAACTACATCACTGAGCCTCTTCTAAAAGCATTTAAATAAAAACACTCCAGCGACTGTACGCAATGTAAACATAATATCATTTTAAAGAGCTATATTAAGCGCATATGAGCTGCTTTTATATGGTTTACGGATGAGCTTCAGGGCTGGCGTTTCTTCGTCC